>NC_088341.1:26965000-27122500 GCF_036884655.1 Musa acuminata AAA Group
CTATCTTCGTAGGTTGGGCTAAGCCTCACTCACAAGTTGTACTTAACTATGTCACGTTTGGCTCGTAAGTTAGATAATGTCTAACCAGATGAGTTGGGTGCATGACCAGATAAGTTAGGTTATACATAGTCATATTAGATGGACCATATCTGGTCACATGAGTTGGGTCGTACTTGCTCATATGGGCTTGGTCATACTTGACCACATGGGATATGTCGTATATGGCCACATGGGATATGTCGTATATGGTCACATGGGTTGTGTCATTCATAGTCACATGAGTTGGGTCATGTCTTGCTACATGAGCTAGGTTGTACTGGACCACGTGGATTTGATCGTATTTGCTTACAGGAGTTAGGTTGTACATGGCTACATGGGTTGGGTTGTGCCTAGCCACATGAGCTATGTTGACTCGGTTTAGCAAATCAACATGACTCAGGTCAGACCCGAGTTAAATTCCTCTGATTAAATTATATTTTAAACTATTAAAGAGTAACTCAAGTTCATGAATTAAATAATTTAAATTCATGATCTTAAATTTAAAACTAATTAAATTATAAAAATTCACACATAATTCTTGAAATATAAATATATCTAATTAAATAAATCAAAACTACTATGTTAATCCAAAAATAAGAATTTTAATAATTAAGTCAATCTTAAAATTCATTTAAGCTTAAGAGATCATTATAAATCAAATAATCATCATAAATAAATTATTATTATTTATTTATTATAAAATTTTAAATTAAATTATTATTATATATCATAAAATTATAATAATCCTATTATGAAATAATTTAAAAAATGAATTAAAACTGGCTTGAAAAAAAATAGAGGATCCTACCACTTCTTGAGAATCCTCTCCTTAATCCTTCTACCGCTAGATTCTGTGATTCTATGAGGAATAAGGGAGAAGGAGCATCTTTTATATAGGAGAAGTTGAGCTCTCCCCGAAAGATAAATAATAATTTAAAATTTATTTTTTAATTTACTTTCACATAAAAAGATAAAAATATAATAATTATTTTTATGTTTCACACCCAAAAATAGAATTTGAACTATTTACTTTCTAAAAATTACATCACTCATTAGGAAATAAATCAATTATAATTTAATTGATTGGTAAAATTTTTAACTTGTTAACATGATTAGAAAATTAATTTATAATCATTTCCTTAACCTATTACACAAACAAAGAAATTAATAATTTAAATAAAGTAATATATTATTTATTATTTATAATTTAAACAAAGAAGTCACTACCCATACACACTCACACTATATATATATATATATATATATATATATATATATATATATATATATATATATATATATATATATATATATATATATATATATATATAATGATTTATAATGGTCTCTTAAGCTTGACTTAATTATTAAAATTCTTATTTTTGGATTAACATAATAGTTATTATTTATTTAATTAAATATATCTATGTTTCAAAAATTATGTGAGAATTTTTATAATTTAATTAGTTTTAAATTTAAGACTTTGAATCTAAATGATTTAATTGATAGATTTGAGTTACTCTTTAATAAACAAAAAATATTAAAATCTAATTTAATAAAAGTGGTCAAAATTAAGGTTTGACCTAATTTAAGTTGATTGGCCAAACCACTCTGTATAACTGAGTACGACCTAACATATGTGGTCAAACATAATCTAGCGGTCAAGTATAATTCAGCCCATATTGTTAGGCATATCTTAAACTAGTTGGCAAGGTATGGTTCGACCCATATAGCCAAGAATGATCTAATTTATGTAGCTAAGTATAACTCAACTCATATGATTAGACATGACCTAGTGCATATGGTTAAGTATAGTCCAACATATGTGGTTAGGCATGATGTAACTCATATGGTTAGGTATGACCCAACTTATGTAGTTATGTACGATGCAACCCACGTAGTAAGTACGACACAATTATGTGATCAAGTATAATCTAACTCATGTGACCAAGCACAATCCAACTCATGTGGCTAGATGCGACCCTAGTTAGACATAGTTCAACCCATGTGTCTAAACATGACCTAACTCATGAAATAGTTTAGTAATAAGGTTTACCTAACTCGTGAGTGAGGCTTAGCCCAACTTGTGAAGTTAGGCTCGCCTAACTATGCGACTGACGTTAGACACATCATCGTCTCTCTATCTAGTCCATTGTACCTCAACCCAACTTATTACCTATGACAGGCATATGCAGTGCACGTGACACGTCCAATAGTTAGGTGGGTCAATTCAGTTTAGGCTAGCAGTATACGACATAATCCAATTTCCTATCTTTTTATTGGTTTGACCTCGTTAATTGATTGAATCATATAGGTTTGATCGGTTCAAGTCGGTTTAGGGTGATTCTAAGCCAATTTAACTAGTTCAAATCTATATGACCTAATTAAATTTAATCAAATCTAAATTAGACCAATTAGGATGATTCCAAACTGATTCTATAAGGATTTGAGAATAGTTCTACTGGGTCTTAATTGAATTGAACTTGGGTCAAGTCAATTGGGTTATTCTAATTAAAGTTTTGGATGATCTTGAAAGTTTTATTTGAATGTCTCATTTAGAAATGATTATTGATTTTTTTTATTTTAATATTAATATGATTGTTACTATATAGTAACGTGACTATGCTAATGGTCCATATTAGATGTGCAACCAATAAAAGGAGTTATGGGCCCATCATAGTGTGGAGCTACTAATAAACATAATTTAGTAGATCATACATTAATTATGATTTCTCATAATATTCTATCATACTACTTTTTGGATACATGCATGAATGGATGAATAAAATAAATGATTATGGTTAGACTACTTTTTGGATACATGCATGAATGGATGAATAAAATAAACGATTATGGTTGATTATGTATCCCTACCTATTCTCATAATATTCTATCATACTACTTTTTAGATACATGCATGAATGGATGAATAAAATAAATGATTATGGTTGATTATGTATCCCTACCGATAATAGGTAGGGCGATCTCTTTTGAGAATTAGCAAACTGGTAACGTGATGGTTAAACGATTCCTCCATCCATTATTCGGAAGAATATATCTCCACTTGGGTAGGTGAGGAATACTGCTCCATCCACTGTCGGAGAAATCCATCATATAGAATATGCATTTCCATCCACTATTGGGAGAGTACACCATCGAGTGCGAGTGTGATGTATATATTTGTTATCTAACTATTATATATATTATTGAGATGTGTTGTATCTTAATGATTTTATTTTTTACATGAATTTAATAATGAATTGATATATTACCATTTTATATTAACTTGTTAATATTTATATATCTTACGAATATTAATGATAGTATATGTTTTATATTTACTTTTAGAGGAAGCAAATATGCGGCTAAGGTAAAAGAGACTTCTTTTTTGTCACATGTGACTCTATTAAGATTTTTTTTTATTTAAAAAATATTTATTATTATAAAGACAGATTTAAATGCAGTGATTAAAAAAATATCTTCTATAAATTATGGATAATAAAATAATAATTTATTTTTATATAAAATGGGACGTGCGATCAAATGATATAATAATTGACTCATTAACTTTATTTTACCTAAATTATTGATCAAAATATTTTATATTGAAGTTAATAATAATACACTTATGAATCTTAATTTTGCAAACTAATCGAGATAGAATATTAGGCTACATTTTCTTTTAGAACATATTACTATGCAAACTGCATTTAAAATAAGTAGATGTACATTTCATGTGTATCTATGTCCATATGAATAGTATGGTTTATAATATATTTCAAACTTATGAAAGACAGGAACCAAATCCTCATATGGAATCTTCAATCAAAACATGGGAAAACAAATCATAATATTTAACGACACATCAGTCATAGGCAAACGAAGGCTTTTCGTTGCCTAGTAATAATAAGTTCCTGACTATACAGGCACATCTTCATTCAAATGGTACATCAATCATATGACATATGATGTCATTAGCAGTTCATCAATCAATATCTCCTCATCTATCCACATAGAAAACACTTGAGAAAAATCCTTGTAAATTTAAGAGGTATGTAGTAAAGTTTTACAGAACTAAAAGCCATTGTTAACCTCTTGGATTTCTTGATGATGGCCCTTGTGGTGCTTGTATCTGAGCCAAATGACTTTTGGCTAAAAATTCGGAAAATACCACTTCGTACACGTTGACTCTCTTGAGACCCATTGGCAGATCGATTGCTTCCAAACTTCTTCTCAAGGTCTTCGGAAAGAGATTTCACAAGATCATCAAAACGACGTCTGGCTGTCGGATACCTTGAGATCGATTTGGTGATGCCTTGCAACCTTATACCATAACAAGAAGTAAGTACAAACAAAGAAGCAACACAGATGAAAATGCTTTGGCTTTCAATATAAATTCAACTACCTCCGAGCAAGGGCATCAATTTCAGCTCGTTTTCTCTGATCTGAAGATGATGATCGAGCATTAAGGTTGTTCAGTCTCTTGGAATCACCATGCAGCAGCACCAATTTGGACAAATATATTTCTTCCTCTTCTGTAAATTTTTCAGCTTTAATCTGCTCTTTAATGATCATCAGAGGGTCAAAGAACCAATCGAAGATTGTATCTTTAGGCCGATTTTCAGTGGTTATCTCAGTGTTGTCACCTGTAATTATTTATACCATCTATCTTATCAATCATATAAATAAATAAATAAATAATCTAACAAACTTGTCTCTTTTTTTCTATTGTTGAGCATCAAAGAGATGCAATATCCTTCATGTACTTACTTAAAACTAAACCATCAGTATCGGTCTTTGCCGAAAGTAACAGTGCCTGGAGTATGGAGTATGCCGGCAAACCGATGCTTATTATCCTGCTACCACCTTTACTGGACCTAGATTCTTGAATGTCTTCTTGTGTTATTACTCCTTCAGAGAGACCAAAACCTCACCATGGCGCTTACACTCCGAGAACAGATGATCAAGTAACTGCACAGAACATAGTCATTCAGCTCTCACCAATCTCAAAGTTTGGTTGCATGTTCTGAACACAAAGCAACACATGGAAAATTACTAGTCCTAATAAAATTTAAAACTCTACCCATGACAATGGAAACACAAATATGGATTGAAACAAATCACTATTGTCAAAGACTTTTTCCAAATGGTATAGGTTGTCTGTAGAACATGATTGACTATAACAAGTAGGCTCTCCGAAAGATTTTAAGAAAAAATTATGATCAACTTTCAACCTGACCATCCAAAGATGGTTACGATTTCCTGAATGAAGGAAAGTTATGGCAATGTCAATAATCCCAAAACGCTAATTATTAAAGGCAGGAAGATATAGCATCATGATTGCAACTAAAACTCATGCAACCAACACCCTCAAGTTTCCTAGAGTCTACAATGATGAGAAGGGTGAGAATAAAGGAAACTTTGTTACAGTGATCAAGTTTCATCTCAATAGTACAAATAAGCTATAACATGTTAATGAACAACTACCCAATAAGTAGTGCATACCCAACACTATATTTTAAGAGACAGGAACATATTATCTTCCTGTCTATCAAAAGAGTTGTACATTTCCCCATTTGCTATTAGTAAAGTTAATCAAAGTCTTATGTCCTGAAATGAGCTATGTGCTCTTACCGGATCCATCCAGACCTTCCAGACATTGGGCTAGAGTGCAGAAACCATTTTCTTATATCCCATAACATTAGCTAACTTGTGTAAGAACACATCGTCAAGTTATTACATCCAGAAACTTATTACCTTCAAAGGATTCAATTCAAGTATGCTATTCTTAAATGATGTCGCACGTGAAGGAGCCTTTTTTGCATCCCGGTTTTCCCGTCGAAAAGAGACAGGTCTGGAAAAAGAGGTAGCACGCTGTGGTACCTTCTTCCTATATTGATACCTAGCAAGATTAATATTAACAATAAGTTTCAGATTAAAATGATGCTTCATGCAAGGAATGAGTGACCATACAAAGTAGCACCTGGGAAAGCAAGATCCTTCTGGCATGTCAAGTACATCATTACTGTATTCATCAAACATAGACATGGAAGAGATGATGTAGGCTAGCCCCATCTTCACTGATGTCTCCTGAGGCATTTAGGAACTAAATCATGGAACATTCTTTTTGTAGTATAATAAGAAAATGGAACTTTTTGTAGTATAATAAGAAAATGGAAATCATTGTCAGACATCGTTGATTAGTGGTAATACGTGTTACGTACTTGATAAACTGAAGCAAGTAGGTACTTTCTAAGAGAAAATATATAGCAAAAAAACCAACTCAGACCTGGTATGCTATAACAGCTGCATATGCACCCAAAGAGAAACTTGATATTATGGAAGCCATGACTGCTCCTGCAACTGCCGATGGCCAGAGAATAATGGCTAGACCAGCAAATGGGACGCATGCAGTTTCCAAAAAAGGGCCCTCTCGGCCTATAAGATCATGAAACAAACGCCTCCATCCTTTAAAAAGCATGTACGGGCTCTTGCAAATGGCAATCAATGAGATCATCGGCACATCAGCCATGACTCCAAGCAGACCAGCCAAACAAGCACCCGGAATGTAACGCGATCTGGCAAATGTTAATGTAAATTATCAAATCACAATAATATACTGAGTTCACTAATTAAACTACATGGTAAGGTCAAGAAAATGATTGCAATGTTAAACATGGTTAAAGAGAAGATGATCCACTAGGTATATGTTTTCATGCAATGGAGAAAAAGTAGCCAGAATGCTGCTGTCAGACCATTTACCAGTTTAATATTGACAAACAAGCAAAAAGGATGATAGTTTTTCCATTATAGGGTGGTGCAAAAAGGACTACAATCAAGGGATTGTGGCTGTCAACTAGTTTGCCATCTACATCATTGAGATCAACATTGCTCAACCTACGATGACTTCTTAGCCTTCTCTTCCCGAAAGCCTTTGCCATGATTAGGGGAATTTGGAAAGACTACTCCGTAATTACATCAGCTTAAACTCTCTCTCTCTCTCTCTCTCTCTCTCACTCACACACACACACACACACATACACAAAGTTTTACACACATGGACACGCATGCACACAGAAAGGAAAACAAAGAGAGCAAGAAGTATGACGTCTATGGCAAATTGATTTGCCTACTTAAGTTGCTCGCCAGATACTCGAGCTTAATTGTTGAAGGACCAACTAATGTTGGCAACCAGTTATAATAATCTTCACTGCCAAATACATCATGTGAGCTTTCATTCAAAGTGGACCATTCAGATTTCATTTTCCAGCAATATCTTATCCATAAGCAAGAGCCATCAACTTTCGTCTATATAAAATATTGGTGACTGAGAAGGGTTCTAATATTGAGTCATTACAGATGAAATTTTGAAGAGTTTGTCTTTCCTAGAACATTACCTTCAGGGCCTCTATCTATAGTTGAGGAGTTTATCTCTGACATGCAAAGCTTCTATCATGAACCTAGCTACTTGGAGAAGCATTTTACCCTTTTGGTTTCAGATTTCGAATGCATCCCATTGTTATGATATATGCATCAGTACCATTAGAATCACTATCTGGTTTCCTCTTTCCAGTTTTCAGTACTTACAAGTCCCAGGTAATTCGGTTATACGGTCCAAGACACCAAAATTGAGAATACAATCTCAACAATGTTATGAAAATTTATAGTCACAAATCACAACTATAATACAATAAGATCAATAGATGTTCCTTCTCTCTCTCTCTCTCTCTCTCTCTCTCTCTCTCTCTCTCTCTCTCTTATACCTGCATCACAAGACAAGCAGCATTCAAGAAGTGACAGCGGCTAACCAACAGCAATATAGGGCAGGCATTTGCAGGTTAGATTTTTTATACTCCTCTTCCCTCTTCTCCACTCTTATTCTTCTTCCTCCCAGTCAACCAGGTCTAGACACAATCAAATCCTGCCTGATATTTTGTGAAATGCCAATGATTCTAAATTTCTTAGTGGAATAAAGCTCAGGAAAGCTCATCCTAATCTGGATTACCTAGCAGATTAATTTTAATCAGCTGATCCAACAAACTATATATGTTTAAAGTTTAGTAACCACATTATCATCATATGATATAGGTTGGTAAACCCAAAATGGATCAGGTCCAATGAATCACATATGCTCAACCAAACCGATGTTTAAATTCACGATAAAAAATTTTCAGCATCAAGTATGACAAACATAATCCAAGGGCTTCACATATATATATATATATATATATATATATATATATATATATATATAATCAATTTCTGAAACGTTTATCTCGTTGTATTCTCCCTTTAGATTTGAGTAGATGATAGTTTAAAATATTTTCCCACTTTTATTGTAAAAGTTAATTTTCTTTGACCACAACTGATTTGATCCGTGTTGCGAGTGTGAGGTATTGTGAGCCACTTAATCTCGGACAATTTATGAAAAAGGTTTATAGTAATAAGTTTTTTTATTGATTGATGCTCATATATTTGATTTTCAATAAAAAGATATCACTTGTTTCAACAATCGATCCATGGGTCAATTCGATCCAAATCAAATCGATTTAGATCGGATCCTTTTGAATCAAGTCAAATCCAAATCCATAAGTTCAGTGTTGGAAAAGTTTGGTATAAGTTATCCTAAGCCAATTACAATTTTAGTCATCTGAAAGAGCTTTATTATTTGTTTGGTAAAGAATGCAAGTAGCCCTATGAAATGGGTTCTTGTATTCCAACTCATTTGGATTTGACTTCTTTGACTGGATTGTTCTAACCCTTAATCTCTTATCACATGCAGCTTTAAGATAAACTATGATTCTCCATAATGTACAACAGGTAGCAACATCCCAAGATGTCCCAAAATTACTTTATCAACTTGAGAAGCATCTTATGTTATTTCAGGTATCACACAGCTTTTCTATTGATTACATTGCATGGAAATTCAAGTTCAAGCAATTGCGCAAATGCCTATTATTTTAGATGTCTGCCACTTGCAAATTCCTCGTATGAGACTACAATAGCAGCTGAGTCGTAATACTGTACACAGAGATTTAGATTAGTCCAATTATATATATATATATAATTGAATGTTTGAAATAATAGGTAAAATGTATCTTATCATAAATGCTTGAATGTTTTACGAATGCTTGAAATATGATTGGAAATACTTGAAACATAATGTTTTGCGAATGTATTGCTTGAAATGCAACACATCACAAATACTTGAAACATATCAAAATATATTTTATATGCATCATATGTATTGTAGATACTTGACATTATTATAAGGTAACATGAGCTTTACTTCATACTTACAATTGATATCATGCCTTGGATTGATGAATTGTCATCTTGCTAAATTTCATATTTGAAATTCGTATCATACTTGAAAATGATGATTGTCTATCATCATTCTATATTGAACTTAAAAATGGATGTCATGCCTTGACATTATTTGTATTGTGATAAATACGTGCTATCATATTTTGAGGTGGTAAATCATGATTGGTATCATGATGTGTATGTCGATAAATTTAAATATATATAACTTATCGGTCTGATGCTTGAACTCAAATGTCTTGAATTCAAGAGTATCTTTTCTCAAGTATGACATATAGATAGGGAGAGTTATGATTAACTCTGTCATCAATTGATTGTCATCATCAAAAAGGGTGGAGATTGTTGAATCTCGGATTTTGATGATGAAATCAATTAGTAAATTATTTGATCAAATCTATATGTTGAGAAAAGTGTGTAGGACTAACTATGATAATGATCGAGGCATAAAGCAAAATGAAGTACCAGAGTCAAGATCGAGATTTCATTAAGAGTTCGAGAGTTTGTCGGAAGTCTGGAGGTTCGTCGGAAATGCTGCCGGAATTGACAAAGAAGAAGCTCATCAGAACTCGCTAAGAAGATCATCGTGAGATCTAGGAGCTTACTAGAAGTCCACTGGAAGATTGACGAGAGATCGTCGATAGTTCGTCAGAAGATCGTCGGAAGCTCGCCGAAAGAAACCTAGACTTACCGGGCTTATTTTGTTTAGTGTATGTCTTAAAATCGTAGTTAGCACATAATTAGGGTTAGGTTTGGGAGATAATCCCATTAACCCTGTTAAGGGCCAACTAGGCTCGTTGGATTGGTTTAGGTCAGATTCAAGGCCCAACCAAGTTGTTGGACCCTGTCTGGCGATGGCACCGCCAGACTAGGGTGGTGGAACCACCTAGAGAATGGTCTCCCAGGTGGTCTAGGTAGTGGTACCATCCAAACTAAGCAGTGGTACCACTGACAGTTATTACTGCTAGGCAGTGGTACCGCCAGAGCTCAGTATCTGAGACATTGTCAAGCGGTGGTACCGCTAGACTAGGCAGTGGTACCGTCTAGTGTCAGAGTGTCAAGCAATGATATTGCCAGTACCCCGAAAATCTGGGATGAGATACTTTTTTGCTCCAATTTTGTATCCACTAAGGCCTATAAATACCCTACCCTTTTCTGCATGAAAGAGTAACAAAGTGCAATCAAAGTGTGAAAAAAACTCTAAGTGTTGGAGTGTTAAAAGTGTTGTAAAAGTGAGAAGAGTCCTCCTCCTCCCTCTCTTTAGCTTTGTAATCATCTAAGAAGAGGTGTGAGGCTTGTAAGGATTATCTCCTAAACCAGTAAAAATGAGAAAGCGCTGTAAACAGGTGGTTGGTCTTCACCTATTGAAGGAAAACTATTAGTGGATGCTAGTGACCTCAACAGAGGAGGAATCAGAAGTGGATGTAGGTCACAATGACCAAACCACTATAAATTTCAGTATGTTCATTCCTTACTGCTTAATCTCTTTACTGCATTCAACTTTACTTCATTACAGACTATTCAATCTCCTCTTCTCTACTCATTCAAGAAAAACAAAATATTTTTCATCAAAATCAGATTTTATCGTATGAAAATTTTCAAACCGATATAATTTTTCCACTGCACTAATTCACTCCCCCTCTTAGTGTCATTCTTGATCCTAACAAAAATAATACTATAATTTTTTTTTCATTGAAAATCAAATATATGAGCATCAATCAATAAAAAAACTTATTACTATAATTTTTTTTTCATAAATTGTCCAAGATTAAGTGGCTCACAACACCTCACACTCGGAACACGGAACAAATCAGTTGTGGTCAAAGAAAATTAACTTTTACAACAAAAGTGGGAAAATATTTTAAACCATCGTCTACTCAAATCTAAAGGGAGAATACAACGAGATAAACGTTTCAGAAATTGATTATATATATGTATACATATATGTATACATATGTATACATATGTATACATATATGTATAAATATGTATACTTATGTATACATATGTATACATATATGTATATATATGTATACATATATGTATATATATATATATACATATATGTATACTTATGTATACATATATATATATATATACATATATATATATATATATATATATATACATATATATATATATATATATATATATACATATATATATATATATATACATCCTAGATTTATAAAAAAATAAACTATTATTTTTAATTAAAAAATCATTGATAAGAAAGCTTCTTGTACTAAGATAAAGATATATCAACAATCACATGCTTAAAAAATTAATGGATTGCTTTAAAAAAATATATAATCAACAATCACATGATGGTAGGAATATATTTTAGTGAAACATATACAAATATTAATATTTTAATATAAAATAATAACATATCAATTCATTATGAAACTCATCTAATAGAAAATTAATGATAATTTTTATACAATCAATCTCATTCATTACATTTCGAAGACTTACATAACAGTCAAATAACAAAGAGGTATTTCTGATGGTGTACTCTATCAATAGTGAATGAAGATGTATATTCTACAGGATGAATTTTCTCGATAATGAACGGAGAGAACCCATATCACATTCACAATAATAGATAGAATGATATTCTTCACTCGTCTAAGTGGGGACACGTTCATCCCAATAATAAATTGAGGAATTGTCTAATCATCATATCTAATGATATGCTAATCCTTGAAGGGAATTGTTCTACCTATCCTTGGCAATGATACAAAGTCAACCATAATAATTCATTATATTCATCTATTCATGTATGCATGCATCCAAGAAGTAGTATAATAAAATATTATGAGTAACCATCCTTGATGTATTATCTGTTATATTATATGTCCATTGATGACTCCACATTGTGATGGGCTTATAGCTCTTTCCACAAGTTGTACTTCCAATATGGACTATTAACATAGTCACCGGTAACAATCACATCAATATCATAAACTTAAAAAAATAAAAAAATCAATAATTATTTCCAAATATCATATTTAGATAATACTTTTAAATCAATCAAATCATTAAGATACATGGCATTTGTCTCTTAATAGTCCTCAATCAACTAGAACCATAGGAATATCTTAAGGACTTGAATAAATCTCAATTCAATTAGAACCTAATGGAACCAACCTCAAATCGTTATGGAATCTATTTGGAATCACCCTAGATTGATATAATTTATATTTAATTAATTTTAATTATGTTATAGAGGTTTAATCTAGTCAAATTAGTCTAGAATCATCCTAAATCGGTTTGAACTATTCAATTCTATTTGATTTAGTCAATTGACAAGCTTAAACCAATTAAAATAGAGGAAATTAGATTATGTCACATAATGTTAGTCTAGACCGAATTTTCCTAACAAAGTCTTGGATGGGTCACATATGCTGTACATGTTTATCCCAGGTAATAGGTTGAGTTTAGGTATAATAGGCTAGATAGAAGAGTGAGGATGTGTCTAGCGTTAGTCGTATAACTAGGCGGGTCTATCTTCGTAGGTTGAGCTAAGCCTCACTCACAAGTTGTACTTAACTAGGTCACGTTTGGCTCGTAAGTTATATAATGTCTAACCAGATGAGTTGGGTTCATGACTAGATAAGTTAGGTTATACATAGTCACATTAGATGGACCATATCTGGTCACATGGGTTGGGTCGTGTTAGGATCGGAGCGGCACTAAGAGAGGGGGGGTGAATTAGTGCAACGATAAAGTATGATAAACTTTCGACAATTTAAACACTTACGGAAACTTCATACGATGAAAGCAACGTTTTGTTTGAAACCGTTTCGATTACGTTTTAACTTAAAGGCATATGTAAGAAGGAGACAAAGAAGTAGAGCATCAAAATGAAGATGGTTTGTAGTAATATAAATGACAATAAGATAAATGCAAACCAGAGAATATGGTAGTTTATAGTGGTTCAGTCAATCGTGACCTACATCCACTCCTCCGATTCCTCTTCCGTCGAGGTCACCGGCATCCACTAATGATCTTCCTTTACTAGGCGAAGATCAACCTCCTTCTTACACCCCTCTTACAACCTCTTACAAGTGGTTCACCCTTTTATAAAGATTTCAATGAAAAGAAAGGAGGTGAACACTCAAGCTATTGAAAACAAGACTTTTCCTAAAGCTTTTCTCAACTTCTAGCTTCTCAAAAAGTTGTGTTCTCTGCTGAGAATTGAGGGGTATTTATAGGCCCCAAGAGGATTCAAATTTGGGCTCCAAAATTTGAATTCTTTTGGGTTTCCGAGGCTGACGGTGCCACCGCCTATCAATGGCGGTGCCACCGCCTGTCAGTGTCTGACACTGACAGTGGACTGGCGGTGCCACCGCCCAGTCAAGCGGTGCCACCGCCCAGCTCTCGGGTGCTGGGCGGTGCCACCGCCTAGGCCAATTCAGCTCACTGGTTGGGCTCCAAACTTGGCCCAAACTAGTCCGAACTCGGGCCCAATTGGCCCCTACTTGGGTTATAGGATCAATACCTAATCCTAACCCTAATTAACATACTAACTACGAATTTAAAGATATTTTCTAAGCTATTACAATGTTCGTAAGTCAAGACTTCTTCCGACGAGCTTCCGACAAACTTCCGACGGTCTTCCGATAAACTCTTGGAAACCATTCCGCGGACTCCCGGCAAGCTCCTAGACTTCACGATTTGATCTTGGCGAGTTCCAATGAGCTTCTTCGGCAAGCTTCGATCTTTCTCAATGAGCTCCGCAAACTTCCAATGAACCTTCTGGCGAGCTTCCAAAAAACCCTTCGGCAAGCTCCCTACTCATTCTCGGCTAGTTCCGGCAGCATTCCCGACGAACCTTCGGACTTCCGTCGAACTCTCGAACTCGCAACAAATCCTTTGCGCTTGACTCCGACACTTTGTTTCGCTTTATGTCTTCGTCGTTATCGTAGTTAATCCTGCACACATAAGCCAAAACTCTACTATGATCTAAACAATTATTACAACGCGAATTGACATTCTGTTGCCCGGCATGTTATTGGTTAGCGCTTCGTCCGATTCTTCAGCGCATCATCCTCTCTTGCGGCTTGTTTCCCAATCGGCGGTTGACCTCCGCAACCCCGATATCCTTGGCGCAATTCCACTCTTGGCCCGATGCCCGACGTCCGAAGTCTTCTGCCATCCTAACGTGATCTCCTCCGGCGCAACGTCAATTCCTCCTGCGTTAACTGTCTAATCCCGATCGAGTAGACTTGCATCACTCAAAATGTAGTTTAAATTATAAACACATATCAAGTGGTTTCATTATCAAAATACGAGATTCAACAATCTCCCCCTTTTTGATGATGACAACCACTTGATGATGGAGTTAACCTTAACTCCCGGAGTTTAAACAAACTCCCCCTATCAATATGCTATATTGATAGAACCTTGAATTCAAACTGAATTCAAGTCATTGCAATATTCATCATGAATAGTTGCAACACATCATTATGAACATATGCATAAAACTTATGCATCATATGTCATGTCATCAACATACTTCTCCCCCTTTGTCATCAACAAAAAGGAGAAATACCACAATCAAGTGTTTGTTTTATGGGTTCAACTTATTGCATGAAAAACATAATATTAAATTTTTATCATCATGTAATCTAGCAATTTTACAACATTTCAGAACTTACAGGTTAGCAATTTAGAGATGTTCAAGAAAGCAACTCTTGCTTCTTGAAATATGCAAGTTTTATAAGCTAGCAAATTCAAATATATGCAAGTTGGCATATTTGCTTTTCTTGAGATAGGCACGATAGCACATTTTTGTAATTTCTTGATGTTTCAAGCTAGCAATTCTCGGTGATGTTCAAGATAGCAATTTCTTCTCTTTTGAGAAGTGTAATTTTCGCTTTCTTCTTGAATTGTGCAAGCTAGCTATCTCCCCCTTTGTCATTATAAAAAAGAAGGGAAGACCCTTTTTAAAGAAGGGAAGACCCTTTATGTCAATTTCTAAATCATGACAAAGGTGAGTAATCATTCTTATTTAAAAATTCCATAATTGAGATAAACCTTGAGTTTAAATTAAGCCAATATTAATCATGATTCACATCATATGTAATACATCACATAAAAAGCATAAGAATTGCATGCATCATTTTAGCAACAAATCGTAGCATTTCATCACATGACAAGATATCAGCAAATAAAATTATGATGCAAGTTCTTGATATCTTAATATGATGCAAACATGACATATGGCAATCATAGCATTTCGATTATCAATTTACCATATATTTCGATGCAAGCTTCTTTTAATATCTTAAGATAATTCAAATTCAAATATGGCACTTATAGTATCAATTCAAATATTTCTCCCCCTTTGTCATTACCGAAAAGAAGGGAGAAATCAATGGCCAAAAGATTTTAATCATTATACAAGCCAACTTACAAAATCATGTTATGATATCAAGAAAATTCAAGAAGGACATGATTTATTCAATAAATCCTTTTAATAGAGCAAAAGAATTATACAACTAAGGATCATGATTAAAATATATCAATATCATAGATCAAGTCATGATTCGTGATTCATCTTAAAGCAAATTAATTTTTAGTCATCTCATAAGGCTTTTAAAGAATTTTTGAAACATAGGAGAATGATTAATTTAAGCATGCAATGTTTCAATCAAATTCAAGTCATGAATACCAATACTTTCATATTGTGAGTATCAATTCATGAATACCAAAAGATATTATTTGTGATTCCAATTTTGCAAGATCAAGATTATGATTTAAATAAAACTTATTCAAATCAAATCGGGAACTTGAAACTCATAATCAAGTCATCAAAATCAATTTCAAGATTCACAAAATATCATGAAATCGTTAATCTCGATCAGATGGGAAAAGCATTTTTTAAGTGATTCTTTTTCATCTAAGCATGCCTTAGTTATTATATGCCAAATCAAGATAAGCATGAAAGTTCAAGACGTAAAAGCAAAATCTTATAAAACAACTAATCAAGCAAGATTTTAAACATCTATTTTCAAGCTAGAGTAAGTCAAGGATTCAATTATCTCATGTCATGAATTCCAATAGGCATCTCAAATTATCAACATCACATTAAAAAGATATTTCAAAAAGACATATTGATAAGTGATTCATTTGTATCATTTTATTTTCGGAAGATTCTCCTCTTTGGTAAATAAATCTAGGAGAACAAAATGAATTAAGGGAGATATAATATGATTGAAGCATTGAACATGATTCATATTTAAAATGTGTCTCATGTCATAAGTATGAATCAAGCATTTGTGAAATCCGAAATCATCCTCAAAATCACATTCAATAAATTCATACATGACAAGCATAGATTTATTGAAAAGTCGATAAGATAGAGGATCGTATTTCATTTTTATAAATTTCTATTCATGTGATTTGCTTCTTATAAGCATGCCTTTACCTTTAATAAAACAAGTGTCAACATTTAAGACGGAAAGGTAAATTTCGTAAAACAAATCATCAAGTATGATTCCATGATAATATCCTTTTAATATCTTAATATTCATCATCAAGCATGATTTCAAAAAATATGTTTAAGAGAAATCATTAAGACCAAATACATGATACACTCATTTATTTTCAAAATATTCATCATGTTTATTTTTATGAAATTCACAAGATTGGTAAAATAAATTCATTAATTTCAATAGGATAGAAAATTCATTTCTATTTCATACAATTGATTTTATGTGAGGGTATTCAAGTCTTTTATGAAAACATGTATCATTTTAAAATCAAAATAAAAGTTTCGTCATGAAGCCGTCAAGACCAAACACATCATAATATCACATCTATCATCAAAAGACTATCAAGAAATTCATATATAGATGTACATGCACTATGTCATCTTAATATATCATGAGAATGTCATCTTAATTTATCATAAAAATGATTAGACCAAAAACATGTTAATCTAAAATGAGAGTTTCAAATCAACATTTACTTCAAAAACTCATGCATGACATAAAATCATCAAGATACACATGCATAGATTAATCCTAAGCATTATCACATATCATATAATTATCTCCCTAATATTGCATATATCATTCAACATTTCAAAACATAACATGCAAGAAACCTTAGCAATATACTTTTCATTATCAATTTTTTTAATTTTTCAAAGATGCTAAAAAGAAAAACATGATATAATTTTTGAAAAACAATTTTTTTATTTTCTATTCCTACTATCTAAATTAAGAACTCATGAAAAACTTCAAGTAATTTCAAAATAATTCAAGAGAGTTGAGTTACTTACCTTGTAGTCGAAGCCCGTCAAAGCCCAATTCGCCGTTTCACCTTTGGAAGTTCTTGATTCATCCTTGGGTGCCTTTCTTTTCTTTGGCCTCTTCCTCCGTTCAAGTTCATTGTTTATTTTAGATTTTTGTTTAATGAACTTATTAAGAGTTAGTGTTCGAAGTTCAAGTTCATCATTGTCCTCATCACTTGAGTCATCGCTCAAGTGGTATTCATTTGTCCGGAGTTCCAAATCCTTCCTATTCTTTGGAAGGTGGTTCAAGTGTTTATTGTGTTCATCATGTGCATTGCGCAATATTTCATATGTCATCAATGAGCCAATAAGTTCTTCAAGTGGAAAAATATTTAAATCTTTTGTTTCTTGTATTGCCGTTACTTTTGATTCCCAAACTTTAGAAAGTGATCGTAAAACTTTACTAACAAGTTCAAAATTCGAGAAACATTTGCCAAGAGTTTGTAAACCATTGACGACATCCGTAAAATGGGTGTACATGTCAACAATAGTTTCGCTCGGCTTCATTTGAAAAAGCTCGAAATCATGCATTAAAATGTTAACTTTCGAGTCTTTGACTCTACTAGTTCCCTCGTACATGATTTCAAGTGTTTGCCAAATATCAAAAGCCGTTTCGCATGTAGAAATCCGATTGAACTCATTTTTGTCTAAAGCGCAAAATATGGCATTCATAGCCTTTGCGTTTAAAGAAAAATACTTCTTCTCCAAATCCGACCATTCGATCATCGGTTTAGAGGGAAGTTGAAAATCGTTTTCAACAATATTCCATAAATCCAAATTCATAACAATCAAGAAAACTCTCATTCGAGTTTTCCAATAAGTGAAGTCCAATCCGTTAAACAACGGTGGACAAACAACCGAAAAGCCCTCTTGAAAGCTATGAAGAGCCATTTCTCTCGGGTGTAAATCCGAAATGAGAAATAACGGGCTCTGATACCAATTGTTAGGACCGGAGTGGCACCAAGAGGGGGGGGGGGGGTGAATTAGTGCAACGGTAAAGTATGATAAACTTTCGATAATTTAAACACTTACGAAAACTTCGTACGATGAAAGCAACGTTTTGTTTGAAACCGTTTTGATTGCGTTTTAACTTGAAGGCATATGTAAGAAGGAGACAAAGAAGTAAAGCATCAAAATGAAGATGGTTTGCAGTAATATAAATGACAATAAGATAAATGCAAACCAGAGAAGATGGTAGTTTATAGTGGTTCGGTCAATCGTGACCTACATCCACTCCTCCGATTCCTCTTCCGTCAAGATCACCGGCATCCACTAATGATCTTCCTTTACTAGGCGAAGATCAACCTCCTTCTTACACCCCTCTTACAACCTCTTACAAGTGGTTCACCCTTTTATAAAGATTTCAATGAAAAGAAAGGAGGTGAACACTCAAGCTATTGAAAACAAGACTTTTCCTAAAGCTTTTCTCAACTTCTAGCTTCTCAAAAGGTTGTGTGTTAGGATCGGAGCGGCACTAAGAGGGGGGGGGGGGTGAATTAGTGCAGCGGATTAAAACTTCGGTTTTAGAAAAATCTTTCGTACGATAAGAACGGAACTTGAAAGGCTTAACTTGAAAGCGTATTCTTGAAGTTGCGCAGCAAAGGTAATAAGGAACTAAAGCATATAAGAAGGTTTGCAGTAATGTAAATAGCAATAATGAAATGCAAACCAGAGATTACGCCGATTTTAGAGTGGTTCGGTCAAATGACCTACATCCACTTGTGAGGCCCCTCTTCGATGAGGCTCCCACCTTCCACTAGCAAATCTCTTGAAATGGAAGGGTAAATACCCCTCTTACAACCTTTTACAAGAAGTTCAACCTCTTACAAATTTTCAATAAGAAAGAATGAGGAGAACTCTCTAGCAAATTGAAAACAAGACTTGCTAAGACTTTCTAAGACTTTTCTCTCAATCAAATGCTTCTCAAAAGTTGTGACCTCAGCTGAGATTTGAGGGGTATTTATAGGCCTCAAGAGGATTCAAATTTGGGCTCCAAAATTTGAATTCTCTTTAGGTTCCCGAATGCTGGAGGTGCCACCGCCCAGCCAAGCGGTGCCACCGCCCAGTGCTCGGGTGCTGGACGGTGCAACCGCCCAGCCAAGGAGGTGTCACCGCCTAGCTCTCGGGTGCTGGGCGGTGCCACTGCCCAGCCAGGCGGTGCCACCGCTTGGCTCTCCGATTTCACTGGTTTGGCTTAATTTAAGCCCAAACCATATCTGACTTTGGGCCCAGTTGGCCCCTAACCAGGATATAGGATTATCTCTTAATCCTAATCCTAATTACAAGTGAACTACATAACAAAAACACATCCTAAGCAAGCTTTCAACCGCGAACGTCGAGTCTTGTTTCGGCGAGCTTTCCGACGAGCTTCTTCCGACGGACTCCCATCAAGCTCCCGATCTTGTGATGACTTTAACGAGTAGCCGAGCCTTCTCGGTGATCTCCGTGAACCTCCGACGATCTCTTCGGCGAACTTCCGAAAATTCCGATAGGTTCCCGATTTCTTCTCGGTTGGTTCCAGTAGCATCTCCGACGATTCTTCGGACTCTTAAACGTCCATCGATCTTGACTCCGGTATTCTTGCTTTGTGTTTTCTGGTTATCGTAGTTAATCCTGCACACTTAACTCAATAATATGGATTAGATCAATTAACCCATCAATTGATTTCATCATCAAAATCCGAGATTCAACATTGTGTTCTCTGCTGAGAATTGAGGGGTATTTATAGGCCCCAAGAGGATTCAAATTTGGGCTCCAAAATTTGAATTCTCTTGGGTTTCTGAGGCTGGCGGTGCCACCACCTATCAGTGGCGGTGCCACCGCCTATCAGTGGTGGTGCCATCGCTTGTCAGTGTCTGACACTAACAGTGGACTGGCGGTGCCACCACCCAGCTCTCGGGTGCTGGGCGGTGCCACCGCCCAGTCTAAGCGTATCCACCGCCTAGGACAATTCAGCTCACTGGTTGGGCTCCAAACTTGGCCCAAACCAGTCCGAACTCGGGCCCAATTGGCCCCTACTTGGGTTATATGATTAACACCTAATACTAACCCTAATTAACGTGCTAACTACGAATTTAAAGACATTTTCTAAGCTATTACAAAGTCCGTAAGTCAAGACTTCTTCCGGCGAGCTTCCGACGAACTTCCGAAAAACTCTCAGAAACCATTCCGCGGACTCCCAGCAAGCTCCTAGACTTCACGATTTGATCTTGGCGAGTTCCAACGAGCTTCTTCAGCAAGCTCCGATCTTTCTCGGCGAGCTCCGCGAACTTCCAACGAACCTTCTGGCGAGCTTCCAAAAAACCCTTCGGCAAGCTCCCTACTCATTCTCGGCTAGTTCCGGCAGCATTCCCGACGAACCTTCGGACTTCCGTTGAACTTTCGAACTCGCAACAAATCTTTTGCGCTTGACTCCGACACTTTGTTTCACTTTATGTCTTCGTCGTTATCGTAGTTAATCCTGCACACATAAGCCAAAACTCTACTCCGATCTAGACAATTATTACAACGCGAATTGACGTTCTGTTGCCCGGCATGTTATTGGTTAGCGCTTCGTCCGATTCTTCAGCGCTTCGTCCTCTCTTGCGGCTTGTTGCCCAATCGACGGTTGACCTCCGCAACCCCGATATCCTTGGCGCAATTCCGCTCTTGGCCCGATGCCCGACGTCCGAAGTCTTCTGCCATCCTAACGTGATCTCCTCCGGCGCAACGTCAATTCCTCCTGCGTTAACTATCTAATCCTGATCGAGTAGACCTGCATCACTCAAAATACAATTTAAATTATAAACACATATCAAGTGGTTTCATCATCAAAATACTAAATTCAACAGGTCGTACTTGATCATATGGGCTCGATAATACCTGGCCACATGGGATATGTCGTATATGGCCACATGAGATATATCATATATGGCCACATGGGTTGTGTCATTCGTAGTATTACGACTCTGTGTACAGTATTACAACTCAGCTACAATAGCAGCTCGGTCATACCTAATCACATGGGATATGTCATATATGGCCACATGAGTTGTTTCATTCATAGTCACATGAGTTGGGTCGTGTCTTGCTACATGAGCTAGGTTGTATTAGACCACGTGGATTTGATCGTATTTGCTTACATGAGTTAGGTTGTACATGGCTACATGGGTTGGGTTGTGCCTAGCCACATGGGCTATAATTTAATTCCTCTTATTAAAGTATATTTTAATATTTTAAACTATTAAATAGTAACTCAAGTTCATGAATTAAATAATTTAAATTCATGATCTTAAATTTAAAACTAATTAAAATTTAGAGGATAAATTATCACATTTAAATTAAATTCTGGCTCAGTCTTCAAACTCTACCAGGCTGTGCAACCGCCCCAGTCAGGCGGTGGAACTGCCAGACCCCGAAATTCCGGAAAATGATAGTTTTGAGCTCGGAATTCAAACTAGATTGAGGCCTATAAATACCCTACCCTTTTAGCAATGAAAGGGCCCCGAAAAACACCCAAAATCCAATCTTTCTCTGTGATTTTTAGAGCTCAAAATTGTTGTATAAGTTAAAAGTTCTCCTCCCTCTTTTCTTCCAAGTCACAATCATTTATGAGAGGAGTGAAATTTATGTAAGGGTTGTCTTCTAAGCCCGTCAAAAGGAGTGAAACTGTAAAAGGGTGGTTGGCCCTCACCCATTGAAGGAAGGCCTCTAGTGGACGTTGGTGACCTCATCGGAGGAGGAAGTCAAAAGTGGATGTAGGTCAAGATTGACCGAACCACTCTAAATCTCGATTTGCATTTACATTCTAGTTATCTATCTTAATTGCAAACTGCTTCTATCGATTTACTTTAATGTTACTTCACTTGATTTTAAGTTAAAGTATTTTCCAAATCGGTATTTATACGGAAATCAGTTTTATCATAGGAACATCATATTTTGATTTGCACTTATATTCTGATTTCTATCATAACTGTAAACTGCCTTCGTAGATTTACTTTAACGTCATCTCACTTAATCTTAAGTTAAAGTAATCTTAGAATCAGCTTTCACACCGAAATCGCTTTTATCGTACGAACGCAGTTTTAATCGTCGAAAGTTTTCTGCTGCACTAATTCACCCCCCCCCCCCCCCTCTTAGTGCTCTTGATCCTAACAACAAGGTGGAATGAGTTACTCAGTGACCATAAAAGTTGTGCAAAGCTCACAGAGGTGAGGGGAATTGCTAACTCGAAGAATTCGATACTTATGCAATGGCTTGTATACGGACGATGGAATGTTTGTGGCCATCCCAAGGCGACCGAAACTCAATGACATAGAGCATTGAAACTTTCTCTTCGATATGTGAAGGATACGTCCATAGGAGGCTGAAGTGAGCAGCGAGTTCAGCATGTTGTTAGGCCTTGAGTGGTGCAGCGGGGGCTGTATTGACGTGGAGTCGCAATCTAACAAGTGCGTTTGCAGAAGGCAGAACAATGCGTAGTTTGTTCAGTAAATCGGAGTAGTCCAAGGGGATGGCAGTCTCCGAAATGAAGAGAGATGTTGCTCCAACGGGATAGATATCCAGGAGGGATAAGTCCCGGCTCTCTAGAGGGAGAATCATGGCGACGGACCACACATGTTGAGGAAAAAACAACAACTCCACGAAGCTCAATAGACTAAGCGAGCGGCGAGGAGTCGTTGCATGATCTTGCTTGAGAGAATGCATTGGCAGATGCATTGCATGATCAAGTGGGGGAGCGACCCAAATCAATACAAATGAAGACACACTTGGAGTCAATATGAAGATCAGACCCAAGGGAGGGCTGACTCGTGGAATGGTGGGCGCGAGGGCCACCATCAACTCAATGCAAAAACGAGGAGCGGAGCAACTTGGGTGTAACTTGGCGAAGTACCCAAGCCATTTGAAGGGAGCCAGCATAGAAGATGGAACATGGAGTAGAGGCACAGTGCTTTCCTTGGACAGAGGTCAAGGACATGAACTCTTATAGAGGCAAGAGCAAGATCATGTTATTCCATGGGTCCTTTATTCTGACGGAGCGGACTCATCTTGCATGGTGTCAAAGACGAAGGGAGTTTCTGGGCACATGCACCTTATCTCGGAGAAGCATTTGATGGAGGAACTAAGGCGACTAAACTTGCAGAGGCGAAGTTGAGTTTAGAAGGCCTTGGCACGGGGCAAGAGGATGCGGAGGCGGGTACTCTTGAAGAATTTGCCACAATGTTGTCATTTAAGTTGCTTGAAGGAAGCGGTGCGTAGTGGATATTGTGCTAGTAGGGGCAAAGGCCCAGGATCCAGACAATGGTGGACTAATTGCAATGAAGTCGGTGGACTTCGAGAGCTACTAGGCGACGGACTATCCTAGGGCGGTGTTTCATCTTGGTGTGACCCAAGAGCGGGTGGATGAAGGTCGATTGCCAAAGGAGCGAACAAAATCGAAGGTAGAAGAGACCTTGCGATGTATTGGCAGAGGCCACACATGGAGGATTCACAATTCGAGTTCATCCCACAAGGATCAGAATGCAATGTAGATGTCACCAGGAGGCGACATGGTGCAGCGGATCATGGTGGAACAGTTCGTGGCAATGCGATACACATGGATTTAGTCCCATGAGGGACTAGATCATACGGAGGGATTATCGAGAGCTACTGGAAGCTCCACTTCGATGAACAACACAATGACAAGAAGGGCTATGGATTCAAGGAGTGAAGGTCATGGTACCGCAAAGGCGGGTTTTGCTTGCGTGCATCAAATTTTACATTGGATGAAAACCTTGGTCATCAGCATATGGGGGCTGTGTTCCACCAAGGGAAAAGTTTGAATGCAAGTACCAGTGAGTCCCATGGGAGGGACTTGATCATGCAAAGGTATAATCGAAGCAGCTGGAGAGTTGGACTACTCCAGAGCCATATTCGCTTAAGGGAGCCTGACAAGTCATAGGACATGATCGAGTAAGCGAACGTTGCTACCAAGGAAGCTAAGGAGAATAGAATCGATGCAAATCCTACAACGTGATGGCAAAGGCCATGCATGGGAGTGATAGTCTGTCTTTCCATCGACTAAAGGGAGCTGCTTGGAGAACACAAAGGTGTTGAAGCAGGGGGTCGAAAGGGGTGAGGAAGCGACGACGAGTCCAAAGGGACTTAGCTACCCAAAATCAAGTATCAGTTAGAATGGAGGTGGACTCGGAGGAGTGCCACAGAGACATATCTACTGAATATGAAGAAAAGAGATGCAGATGCGAGGTGACGGATAGTAGGGCCATGGGCATGGCAGCGCCATGGTACTACAGAGGTGGGATTTCCATGAAAGTCATTGATTCCTTGCTCTCATGGAGGGAGAGAGCTTGGTCATGAAAGGGGCCGAGGAGGTGGAGCATACAGTGGCAATCTCCAAGTACCAAGACAAGGCTGAAAGGCAGAGGCCAAGGAACTTCATAAGACCGGTGTCAACGAGCTTCTTATCAAGATAGCCGAAAGGGAAGGACTTCGGTGCATGCAAGAGTGCACGACCAAGGAACGAAGTAGGCAATATGCGGTGCTATACCTTTGCTACTCAGCGGAGTAGGTGGCAGGGTTGATGGAGTAGACGGTACAATCCCAGAGGTGACCAAACCTATCAGAGAATTACTCCAAGTTGGGGTGAAAACTTCCTGCATTCCAGAAGTTCGATGGCATTGAGAAGGTGAATCATAGTATCTAACTCAACGCAATGAGTGCAAACACTTCAAGTGCTTCAGAAGTGTGAGCAAAGAGCAGGCGAAGGCCAATAACCAGCTCGATGCATGAAGTACAACCTCGAGGAGGCGGGCGAAGTCAAGTAATATTTACCTTCTCAACTCTTAAGAGAATGGGCGAAACTGAGTACCTCAATTCTCTTATCTATCCAACAGAGGAGCTATGCACAGGTTCAAAGACCCTTCGAAGATAATGGAAGACAATAGTTGTCAAATCCTCACCAACGGTGATCAGTACTACTAAGAGTAGATTGTCCGCTTCATTTCCCAACGAAATGCCAATCGAAAGCGGAAGTGATGTGAACCTACTTGGAAGGGACAACTAAGTGAAAGAAGAGTTGATGGACAAATTTTGTGGAGGAAGGACACAAAAACTTCGAAAGTTACGAGGCGATGCTTGTTAAAGCTCCAACAAGCATCCACCTAGTTCAAGAAGCATGAGGCATTTGAGAGACTGGCGCATTGTAAGGATGGTCTTTTCCTTTATCTGGAGGATCTGCAGGACCCAACAGGGATCAACACAACTCAGCCAATCCCACACTAGAGTTAGAGTCATTGGCGAGTTGAAGCAGCATGGCGGATCAAAGATTTGATTACTCAAAAACAACAGCGGAGAGCAGCTGGGAGCCAAGAGGCGCATTGCAACTGGAGCAGAAGATTGAAGACTCAGCAAAGGTGAGGAGTTGCAGTGTTGACAAAGGCTTCGACGAGGATGTCGAATGAATAAGTGGGGGAGAATGTCACGGACAAAGTTCTAAACAGGATGTTTGATGTAATACTTGTGTATGTCCATGCCTTTCTGTTTGTTCATGCTTTGCACAGCATGTAGAGGAACAGTCGAAGGCTTAACAGCCCCATTTTCGTTGGGTTTGGTGGTCTTCTTAGGCTTGTAAATAAAGGTTATGTCATGTGGACACTTGTGAGAGTTACTCGGTTTGTAATGGATCATTTTGCTCCTTTGTTGTGCAACTGTTCAGAGTTTGTAAAGTCTATTTGTAATTTGCATTGTCTATGAAGTGTTTCCTTGAATGTTTGCTTGTGGATCCCGAGTGAGGCGCTTCTTCTAACCCGTTTTCTCTTTTGTAGGTCCTAAGGGACCGTGGGAGGTTTCGGGGAGGCTGACCTTTACGGACGAACACGCAAAGGTGTCGCATGACTTAGGCAAAACCAGCTAAGTCCATGACATCGTGGCGGCAGGTTTCTTCTTTATAAGTCCTTTATTGTGAGGTGCGGTGGCATTGTTCAGTCGTCATTTTTTTGCTCACGCCTTGGACCGCTGCTCTTTACTTTGAGGTCACGATGTCTTCGTCTTCCTCCTCTTCGGGTCAATCGGTTCCCGAGATTAACGACTCGGGTTCTGGTAGTTCTAGGATAGAGGTGATTAGTTCCTCATCGGGCAGTTCGCCCCCGATAGATTCAAAGGCCTTCACGGCCCTTCAAGTGATAAGGTCGTGGCATGATGTTGATTCGATGGTGACTAAGAACCTCTTAGGTTTGATTCGGGATCGTTGTAGTATCCCAAAGAATTATGGGCTTCACGCTCCGCGTCCTGGTCAGCGTCCTTACGATTCATCTCCCAATGGGTTCGCACTGACCACAGATGCATTGGAGGTGGGGTTGCACTTCCCGTTGCATCCGATTATCGAAGAATGTCTCCACTCATGGGGGATCTCACCATCCCAGATGGTGCCGAACTCCTAGTGTTATATAGTGGTTTTTCTCGAGGAGTGTCGAGGGGTGGGGATTGAGCCAACCCGAACTCTTTTCTTAGCCAACTTTCGCCTGTGCAAGGGGTGAGGCGGGTATTACTTGACCACTCGAAGTGGCTTTAAGATTAACGGGGCGCCCTCCAATAACAAGGGGTGGAAGACTCATCATCTCTTTGTGAGCTATAGTCGGGGGTGGAGGTTTTGTGTCGGATGGACTTCCCGAGCCATTAACAATGTTCCCCCATTTCTTTCATATGAGGAGACTGAGTGCGTGGAATGATTAAGAGAGATCCTGTCCTCCTCTCAAGCCATCAGGGGAATAACCAAGGAGTGATTGGTCGAGACGGGACTAAGCCTAGCCCCTAGGGGTAGGATCGAATTCGTGCCCAGAGTGGACTTGTTCATCTATTACAAGAACCCAACTTTTTGCAATGATATAAAGGATCAAGAGATGCCAGTTTCATGAATGATATACTCATGGACATGAGCAAAATCTACTACGATATATAAAGCCATAGTCATGGCAAATCTCAACAAGAAAACTCATCGGTAACGCGTCCTCATCATGCTGAGAGCAATGGCGAACCAATCTGTATTTGGTCCAAAGAATGAGATCGATCTAATTCGGCTTTGTGGTCCTGACCTGATCAGTTTTGAATACCCCCGACAACAACAGTAATTAAATAAATAATATATTCATTCCTGATTTGATTTGAAGAAGAAACTTTTAATAATATATATTAATTAATATATAAAAGATAAATATTTAAAATATTTAATTAATTAATAATTTTAATCAATATCAAATTTAATTATCTTGATATATACAAAATATTTTTAAACTAATAAAATTTATTTAATTTATTCATCGACTATTATTATAAATTGCTATTGTGTGTGTATGTATATATATATATATATATATATATATATATATATATATATATATATATATATATATATATATATATATATATATATATATCCACTCAAAATCAATTTCCACTCCTTGGCCCAATGCCCGAACCCGTGGATCGAAACCTTATACCGATACGTCGACCGATCATCCGGCTTGACGTTCAATCTTTTGACATGTTCCTGTTAGGACTCTAGCTTGGAGAGTCCTAATTGAGAGGGACATTCTGTTAGGACTCTAGCTAGGAGAGTCCTAATTGTGAGGGGCATTCATGTAGGAGGTTTTTTCTTAGAGAAGAATTAGGAGTTGTAAGGGAATAGGAGTCTTGAGTAGGAGTCCTATTAGGAGTTGGTTAGAAGTAAGAGTCTTAAGTAGGAGTCCTATTAGGAGTTAGGGTTTAGAAGCCCTATAAATAGCCATGTATTCCTTCTCTTTTGATAAGCAATAGATGAATCTTTTCTGCAGCCTTTGAGCAGCAACTTGGAGGGAGGAACCCCTATAGAGTTCCAAGGAGGCCGATCCCCTAAAGAGATCAACCCCAAGTTTAGAATCTGCAAGGGTTCTATCACCGGGTATCAGAGCAGCGTTCTTGGCGTCTCGCTGCCCTTCCACAGCCATCCATCAACCCTCTACAACCATCCAAAGCAATTCCCACAATTGCTTAAAAGATCGTCACCGAATTCCGTCATCATCTCCACCACCATGGATCATCTTTTGATCTCCCCGTGAATTGCAACAGGTTCTGGTTTCCTACCTTACTGCTGCTACAATTTAGTTATCCTTATTCGAAAATCCAAAAAAAAAAAAAAAAATCGTTCCTATATTGCTGCATAAACTTTTCGTCACAAAGTTTTCATCTCTACGACGAAAGATACATTGTAGAATTCCAGCCACATAGCACCATCTGTTTGATCTTGCTACTGTGCTTTTTCTATCCAAATTTCTACGAAATTTTTATGACATCTTTGACACTTCTTAACAGTGGATTTCCCTTTAGTTTCATCAAAAAATTCTCAATATAAATTACTGATCTTTTATGTCCAATCTGCTGCACTTGAATTGCAGAATTCAAGCCGCATAGCACCATCTGTTTGATCTTGCTACTGTGCTTTTTTTATCCAAATTTCTACGAAATTTTTATGACATATTTGACACTTCCTAACAGTAGATTTCTCTTTGGTTTCATCGAAAAAATCTCAATATAAACTACTGATCTTTTATGTCCAATCTGCTGCACTTGAAAATCTATGCTGCAGAAAATTTCAGCTGCATATCGTTGCCTTAACTCATCTATTTGCAATCTTTTTTGAATGAAATTTCTTATACACTTCATAGATCATCTTGGCTTCCATCTAAGATTGATATATTAAGAAATTCATCTCTAAAAACGATTTTATGTTGCTGCAAATTTTCATCGTAACCCGCTGAAATTTTTCGACGATAATTCTACAATTGCAACTTGCACCAATTTCCTTGCTGTTATACTGCCGAAATTTTCTTGATTAAATTAGATATCCTTGCTGTCATATAAACTGTGATTTTTCTATCAATTCCCTCCTCAATTCTCTCAAGTTTTTGGTGGAAATTACGTCAAGAAACCGTTGTTTCTTCGACGACAATTCTACTCTTACACGACAGCACATACTTGCTGCAACTTTCACGGATTTCTGTCAAACCTTTGCTACCATCTACCACAGATCCAAAACTTTCAACCACAGCCCTAAAACTCTACTAAACCACACCCTCAAACTGCACCCAAAACTGCCACAAAACAAGCCTAAATCGTAGCCTACATCCACCAATCCACCAACCCTTTTGACCATCACTTCTCTCAACCTATACATGCCTTTAACCTAACAACAAAAGAGAGATCTTAACATCATAGATTTGGAGGCATATATTATGGCATCTAAGGAGGTAATCAATGCTAAATTCGAAGCCTTGGAGGCGCGAATGGAGGATAAGATTCGGATGCTCTTTACCGAACTCAGATTGGGCCGACCACTAAGCCCGAAGAAATCACATCAAGGAGAGAGCTTTGCCCAATCACACCAACCCCAAAGATATGACTTCCAAGAGAGGGGAAGCTCTATGACCAACCTCAACTATCCATGCATGAGAGTGGACTTCCCTAGATGGGAAGAAGGAGACCCGATTGGTTGGATCTCGCGCGCGGAGCGATATTTTCGGTACCACAAAACCGTGGATGTATCTATGGTGAAAATTGCAGCTATACATCTTGAAGGAGATGCTATACAGTGGTTTGACTGGTTTGAACATACTTATGGAGTCCTTTCATGGCGACAATTCAAAGAAGGACTGCTGATTCGCTTCAGACCAACCGATTACGAGAATATTGACGAACAACTAGCAAAGATCCAACAAACCTCCACCATTCAGGAGTACCAAACCAGGTTTAAAAGGTTATCTAATCAAACTCATGATTGGTCTCAAAAACAGCTATTGTGGACCTTCATTGAGGGCTTGAAGCCGGAGATCCGAGGAGAAGTTAAAGCGCGACAACCGTATACGCTTATGGCAGCCATCTCTTTCGCACGACATCAAGAGGAGCAATTGAACCATGAAGCTTGGAGGACTAGGGTCTCTCCTCAACTAGTAATATTGAAGCCCTTAGCCCCCCCTACTGTCGACCAAGTCCCTACACTAAAGAGGTTAACAAGAGAAGATCTTCGGGAGCGATATGCGAAGGGGTTATGTTGGCATTGTGACGAGCCGTGGAGCCGTGAGCATCGCTGTAGTAAAGGGGGACTTCTTATGATTGAACCGATAGAAGAAGAGGTCATTGAACATCCAAAAGAGAGCCTTGAACATGAAGAAGAAGATGCAGAAGAAGAGCCACAACCGACCGAAGTTACGGTACATACACTAGCTAGCTACTCAAACCCGCAAACGATGAAAATTGGAGGCCTTCTCAAACAACAACCAATCACTGTTCTCATCGACACGGGCAGTACTACTAACTTCCTAAATAGTAAGCTTGCTGTTCGGATATCATTACCTATCGAGAATCGCTGCAGGTTTGATGTTAAGGTCACCGACGGACGGATTTTGAATTGTGATCATAGGCACTTGCAGGAGAAACTATTGCTGCAGGACCAAGAGATAATTGCAGATTTTTTCCTTCTCCCTCTTAACAATCATGAGGCTATGCTCAGAATTAAATGGTTGACGACATTAGGTGATATTTCTTGGAATTTTATGAAACTAATTATGAAATTTTACAGTAAGGAGAAACAGGTGACATTGCACGGGAAATATGGGGGCGACATAACAACGATTTGCACACAACAAATGGAGAATGTTTTGCATAAAGCATGCAGCGGCTTTTTGGTACAACTTGAGCAGCAAACTAAGGGAGAGTCAACAGAATTTAAAGATCCAAATCTACTTCCTTTGCTTGCTGAATTTTCAAATATATTTGACGAACCGTGCAACCTACCTCTTACCTGTCGGCATGATCATTGTATAATGATTCTTCCAGGAAAATCTTCAGCAAATGCTCAGCCATATCAGTATCCACATCTCCAGAAGGATGAAATAGAAAGGATTATAAAAGAGATGCTCGAAATAGGAGTTATTCGGCCAAGTTGCAACCTCTACTCTTCGCCGGTGCTACTTGTACGCAAGAAGGACGGAACAAGGCGAATATGTGTTGATTACCGAGCTCTCAATGGCATAATCATCAAGGACAAATACTTTATTCCAATAGTAGATGAATTGCTAGATAAAAGGGAGCACAAATCTTTACAAAGCTGGACCTTTGATCCGGGTATCATCAAATACGAGCATGCATACGGAAAACCACCTTTTGAACACACAACAACCACGAATTTTTGCTTTCTTCAACAAAAGGTGGAATATCTTGGGCATATCATATCAGAGGAAGGTGTGGCAGTGGACCCCTTCAAAATTGGAGCAATGCAAAACTGGCCGACCTCGAGAAACATAAAATTGCTACATGGCTTTCTGGGTTTAACAGGCTACTACCGCAAGTTCGTGAAAAACTATGGAAAGATCAGTACACCACTTACTTCCTTACTAGAAAAAGATGTCTTCCAATGGTTGGACAGAGCCTCCGCTGCCTTCGACAAACTTAAGGTAGCCATGACGACGACGCCGGTGCTAACACTACCAGATTTCAACCGACCCTTCATTATTGAGGCCGACACATTTGGAGTCAGAATTGGAGCCATTCTCATGCAAGATGGTCGACCACTCGTATACACTAGCAAGGCATTATCTCCCTCCGATCAAAATATGTCAACATATGATAAGGAGATGCTCGCCATTGTGCGCGCAGCAACGAGGTGGAGATTGTACTTGATCAGGCGATACTTTCAAATCAAGACTGACCATAAAAGCCTAAAATATCTCTTGGAGCAGAAGATATCTTCCCCCGAGCAGCAAAAATGGGTAACAAAACTTCTTGGATTTGATTTTGAAATAACTTACAAAAAGGGGAAAGAGAATGTTCTTGCAGATGCGCTTTCGCAGCTACCCGAGCAAGTTGAAGTTTCGACCGTTTCACTTCCGACCAGCGACTTCCTTGAGGATATTAAGATGGAATGGCAGTAAGATTCAGATACTAGTAAGATTATAAAAAAATTGGAGGAAACACCAAGCCCCATGGCTCATTACAATTGGGACTCAAAAGAATTACACTATAAGGGACGCATTGTGCTTGTGACAAATTCTATTTGCATCTTCAATAGCAGATTTTGGACAAAGTTATTCTATATGCAGGGTACTAAATTGAAAAGGAGTAAGACATATCACCCATAAACCAACAGCCAACCGGAAGTTTTAAATAGGTGCTTGGAGACAGCCCAAAGCCACCCACCAAATATGACTACCCAAAGAGAACTCCAGACCCAGCCAAGTGCCATTATTGATCGACGGATCGTGACTCGACGACGACGACCCACTAATGAAGTGCTAATACAGTGGGCGAACCTACCAAAAGAAGATGCCACTTGGGAAAACTATGACGACTTGAAGATCAAATTCCCAAAATTCATGAATCATCAGCCTCGAGGACAAGGCTGATTTGAAGAGGGCGGGTCTGTTAGGACTCTAGCTTGGAGAGTCCTAATTGAGAGGGACATTCTGTTAGGACTCTAGCTAGGAGAGTCCTAATTGTGAGGGGCATTCATGTAAGAGGTTTTTTCTTAGAGAAGAATTAGGAGTTGTAAGGGAATAGGAGTCTTGAGTAGGAGTCATATTAGGAGTTGGTTAGAAGTAAGAGTCTTAAGTAGGAGTCCTATTAGGAGTTAGGGTTTAGAAGCCCTATAAATAGCCATGTATTCCTTCTCTTTTGATAAGCAATAGATGAATCTTTTCTGCAGCCTTTGAGCAGCAACTTGGAGGGAGGAACCCCTATAGAGTTCCAAGGAGGCCGATCCCCTAAAGAGATCAACCCCAAGTTTAGAATCTGCAAGGGTTCTAACAGTTCCTCTCCAGCCCAACATGATTCTTCCTGCTTTAATTGTCTCTCCCTGATCGAAGCTTCCCGTGTCACTCAAAATGCAGATCAGATTAAAAACACTATCAATTGGTTTAATCATCAAAATCCGAGATTCAACAACTTCTAAGATAATGATTATTATATTCTAAATTCTTAAAAAAAAATTAAAATTTTATTTATGAATGAAAATGAAATAATGTAAGTTTCATTTTCAAAATTTATGGTGATAATCAGTTGAATCAAAAAATATATGGAAGTATCTTTTGACAAAAAATATTAAAAAATAATAAATGTTTTAGATAAATATGATGATGTAGTTGTTACCTTTAAAGAATCAAAACAACTATCTCTAAGGAGAGAGAAAAAACAATGATGTAGAAAAACTAAATAGACAATTTTATCGACCAATGACAAGATCATGGTCGTGGCTAGAGTCATGATAGACCATCATGATTCATGAGATAATCAAACACTGAGGCTCAAAGAAACATTAAGGATAACAGTAAAATTTATTATAAGAAAAATATTTAGTAATATTATTGTAAAAGGTTGATGATGGAAAGAAAAATAAGAAAATTTATTGTCTATTAAGGATGTGTGGTCATAGAGAAATTTAGTAGCCATGTGTTAGGAAATGGCACTTCAAAACTTCGGACAAATCTATAAAAAATCATGTAAAGATGAGAGATGATTTTATAAAAGAAGTTCATGTTGGAAGTACAATTTAAGTAGATATTAGATACCAAAATAATATAATTGATAATGTTTATTATGTTCTTAGCGTGAATTTCAATTCACCCCGTGTTGGTTGATTTTTTAATAATAGATACTCTTATTTATAAAAAAAATAAAAATACTAGTTTGTGAAGATAGAAATAAAAAAAATTACTTTCTCACATTAAAAAAAAAGTGTTTTCTATCAATATTACTTTAAAAGTTGGTTTCAGTATTATATATTTGATTAGGGATGTTAAATTGAATTGAATTGGAATCAAATTAGAATTGAACCAATCCAGAGTTAGTTTAGTCTAAATTGGTTCATTAATAGTTTAATTTTGAAGGTTAATTTTAGTTTAATAGTATTATTTTTAATTTGATTAATCAATTCAGATTAAACAAAATCGATTTTAGTTTTTCAAAAATATCAACCCTGTCAAGTTCACTGTTTTTAAGTCATAAAGAAGCTATTAGTTTAAAGTTGATTTAAAATTAAAAATCAAATGATTTAGTTGAGAGATACAGAGCAAGGCTCCAGAGGAATATAACTTTTGCTGAAATTACAAGATTTGATATCATTGGATTTATAACTAATTTATGCAAAATCAACTTCCTTTAATGGTTATTCAAGTAAAGAAGTCATTTAGGGGTTATGAAATAAAACATGAGGAAAGGGTTTATCGATTCAAGAAAGTTGGACTTAAGCAAAATGCTACATCATGAATTATGCACACATTATTTAGAATAGTCTTAACAAAACACAAAATGCTTTATGTTGAAATAAACGGTACGCTGATTTTGATAGTTTGTTTGTACATTGATGATGGAAATAGCCAACAACTGATAAATGAATTTAAAAAGATTTTTATTTTTATAATGATTTTGCTTAATACTAATGAACTTTTATTTTTTGGTCGGTCTGATGGTGATTAAATGTTATGTTGAAGATTAAAAGAAAATTCACATAACATGCTTTTCTTTCAACATTTGTAAGGAACATTTTTTTGTCATTAGAGATATTTTAACAATATCTGTGTGATTAGATAAATTCTTACTTTGTAGAGAAACAATTTGAAATTTAAAATATTAACATTAAGATAATGTTAAACTCTTCTTTAATTAATCTAGAAGTCCTAACCATATAAGATTATGGTAAGTCCCTAATCTATTCAAGAGTTAGAGGGCTGGTGGCCTATAAATAGGGAAATAATCTTCTCACACGAGTACACCAAGTCAGATCAAGAGAGCAACAGTAAAGAGAGACTGTAGAGTAGTCAGATTTATTTTGTTAAAATATTTTATTTTTCTGAGTTACTCTGATTCTTTTTGTGAGTACTTGTCTTCCTATCTCATCTTCTTTTTGTCTTGATTTTCAACACATTATTCATTATTAATGAAAGTTTGGGGTGGGTCATTTTTTACTTGTGAGTTCTATGAGCATAGGAGATTCGGGTCTCCTTTTGTTGTATTCATCCAATAAGATCTTATCAGATCAACATAAACTAATTTTAATGAACTTCCTTTGTTATTTTCTTTGTCTTTGGGGTCATAAACCCCAAAGATAAACCAATTTTAATGACCCCAATGTTTCGGGGTCAGCCAAGATTGCAATATTAGCAAAATTGACTGATCTTGTTTTGTTTGAATTGGTCGGCATAACATTGAACGGATGAAATGATGTCAAACTTATCCTCAAGGTAGAACCTAAAAGTGGGAGAAGACTTTTGATGCTGAAGAAGAATAATAATGTTGGTAATAAAATAAAAACTCAAAAATAGTGAACATAAATTTTTAGGTGGTCGGCATCTCTCGTCTGTATCCATGGCTAACATTCAAAAGACTCTCTTAAGTTCAACTAAAATAAGCATAAAATCTCTTACAGATGTTTGACAGCAACTTTTAAAATTGGGAGAGAAAGATTTTGTACTAAAAAAGAATAAAAATTAGTTATAAAATAAAAAATAATAAGCATAAAATTTGGGAGATTGACGTAACACTCAAAACTACTTTCTCCTGACTTAAACCCAAGCATAATATCTTTCACAAAAACCTTGAAGAAAGATTTTTCTATCCAATCTCTCTACATTTCCCAGAGAATGTCGTGGAAACCATATAAAGTGCATTTCTTCAATACTATCACAAACGTTGGTTTCTTTTCCTCCAAGCAAGCTAGTTTTCTTAAAAGCTTGAGCTAATATTGAAGTATTCAAACAAGAATTTTCGTCACAGATATCATAAGCAAAGCAGTCCATTCAATCATCGACCGTGATGTCTATTGATCCCATGCATGACGTTCATAATGCAGTCCATTCAAATCTCCCAACATGACCGACAACGATCATGACGTATTGGGAAGAAAATAGTTGACACTAAATTTAGATTATTACAGCAATGAAAACCAAACCTCGATCCAACTTGCTGAAGTTGCCTTGCATTTATGAAAGCGCACATGGTACTAAGAATCATAAAAGAACATAGTTGACACTATATCTGAACTTTCTCGTGTTTTACATATGTGTGTTCTTTGGATTCTGGCAAGAGCAATAAAGCTGGTCACGAAAACCATAAAGTAATTTGCTGTCTGGTACTATTGGACAAAGTTGACGCTTCAAATGTATATCTAGGATGTCTTTAGCTTCTCTCTTAAAACATTCGGTGAGATAGCTTTTTGTAGCGACAAAAGAGGTTCTAAAGTTCAGTGGGAATACTGTTCAACGTAATGATATATTAGCACCAAAGTAGATCAGGTTTTAGGGATGGCAGTACCCACAAATTTCACTCCATGCCATAAATGAACTTGATTAGCTATCTAAAGAGTCAAATCGAAGACTTCAACTCAAGACTGGCTATCTTTATCGTAACCAATTACTGCAGAAATTATTTGGATATATAGCTATTCAATCAGTCTACATCTGCTACACTGCTACTCATTTCCGAATGGTGGTTGGTATCTTTTACTGCCTTATCATTCCAAAGAATATGCCCAATAACCTGAAACGAAAACCAGGAGTGAACGAATGCACATTCATCAATAATTAGAACTAACAATGTAGAGTGAAATCGTACAAAACGAGATACATTCCGTTTGTCCTGTCAAGTGGCAAATGAATAAATGATTCTTAATTCCAAGGTGAAAAGAATGGTACAGGCTGGAGCTTGGGACTGTATGATTGAAAGCAATACATACATACAGACCCAAAACTCCAAAAAGTCATATGATTTGCTAAGCATGAACCACCATTACCTAAGACAAACATGGAAATGTAATAAGGCAAAGAAAACACACAAACAAATGAACCGCTGCTTATCATACAAGGACCTGTCTACGAGAGAAGCTGCGCACACTAGGAACTCCCATGGGATCTAACTGATGACGTGGACTGCGCTGAGATAGATGCAGTTGGGCTGTCAGATTCTCTCTCTGTGTTGCCAAATCTTGCTTTCCCGCTTATCCTACTAATGGTCTCTTGAGCAACATCAAAGAACCAAGCATCACTTGGGAGAACACTGAATGAAGCACAGATGCTAGTTTGAAATATCCTTAATCTCATAAGGAGAAATAGGGAACCGACGCCAACTCTTCTGAAATAATATATTCAGTAGGACTGAAAGAGGTTAATACCACATCAAACGGACATACACCAATTAGTATGGTGAATATGTCTAAATCTAAGTTGCAGAAGCATGTGATTCTTTTCGAGGCACAAAATCTTTAAGAGATTAAAATGAAGAATCATTTAGTGAATGCATGATGCTGATGAACATGTCAACACCCCTGGTACCATGAAGACAAGAAATTATGTTGCTGTTAAAAGAGAAAGGGAATCGACAGATAGAGAACGAGAGAGCATTGCGATCGCAATGGACAAGTAAAAACATTCCCCATCCACTCCGTTTCCTTTATTTTTCTTCCCCCAACCATAGTTCCATCCGGATCAAACTGTTTCCGGATCATGTTACAAAACATTGCTTAGAATAGTTCTCAGGGAATTTAGACATTAGCCTTCGAAACTGTTGGAAAAAGATTAGATATAGAGTGTTGAATCTGCGAAGATGATAAATAACATAATTTTTTTCTTTATATAAATCAAACAAGATATAATTTAACATAAAAGATAGTACAAATAATTTGACAGTGCAAACAAATTATACTAGTAATAAAATACTAAGCAAATCATAAGATAAGATTTACATCAAAAAAACCCTTAACATGAACGGAAAAAAATCACTGGTAAATCAGATCAAACTTTCATTATAAAATAATGAGATTGCAAAGTTCAAGCTCTCTAAATTGGCTGGAGGATATCAAACATCGTATGAAATTCAAGAAAAAAATTTAAATAGAAGAAGAAATCTCAAAGATCTACACCGATCAATTCAGCATGATGTATAGATTAGTATACTAGAAAATCATAACAATTAGAACCAATTTCAATAACCAATCATCCAATTTTTCTTCTCCCCATATAAAAGCTTCTTTTATTCCCTGTGATGGTCACCTTATAGATTTTTCTCATCTACTTCATATAAGATTAAGGTTAGGGTTTTTAATTAACCATCATAGGTCCCACCATTTAAGTCATGAGCGGGACTACCTAACAAATATCTCTCCCACGCCCATGTGGGAAGAGCTTTCGTCCCAAATATCTCTTTGCAAACAATTATTTTTTCTAAGGGTAATAATTTAGCCATCATATTTGATTAGTTTTTATTAGTATCGATTTTCTCAAGATGTGATAATTTAATCTCCAGTATATGTTGAATCCAATAATACCATAGCATATATCAAACTATTAGCTACCGAGGCATAAGGTACTTTATTCATATCTTCTTTATATTTCTTATAGGATACTATTTCAAACTCAAGTTGAAATGACCTACAAGTAGATAGCAAATGGGTTTTGACTTACTCGTATTACATCTGTCAAGAATCTTTTGGATATATCTCTCCTGAGATAACCAAAGTTTATCATTCTTCTTATCATGAATAATCCTTATTTCAAGAATATGCTTAGCTAGACCGAAGTCTTGCATAGTAAAAGTCTTGCTCAACTCTCCTTTTAGATTTGTAATTTTCTTAATATCATGACCAACAATTAATATGTCATTTGCATATAGCAAGAGAATAATAAAATCATTATCAGAAAAATATCTCACATAAACATAGTAATTAGAAGTATTTGTGTCATACCCATGATTTGTTATAAAAGAATCAAACCTTTTATATCACTATCTTGGTGCTTTCTTGAGACCATACGACTTGCAAGTTATTGTAAAATAATCGAACAAGTCTAGGATAAATGAGTTCATTTATTTGGAGGATTGGAATAACATATAAGTTGGCAAACTATTGAATTGGTTCTAAATTACCTAATTCTTCTAGATCTACATATTTTCCCTTTTATGAACACTTCTAGATTCAAAGGTTGGGAATTTAAGGGCATGTTGAGGTGAATCAAAGAGTGTGGAATCATAGGTTTCATCTACTCTCCTATTTCCTTTGTCCCTTAAGAATATTCTAGATGACATGGAACTACATATTATTAATGAGGAAACTATAAGAAGCAAGATCTAAAAATTTGAGAGAAAAGTTTTTGAGGATTACCCTTATAGTAATCTCTTGAAAAGTTGAGATTGATCTTTAGATTCGTAAGAGATGAGGGTTTTCTTAAGTTTCTAGAGGAAGAGCAAGGAGAATGAGAGGTGGAGAAGGGTTTAGAGGTGTAGGAAAGAGATCTAGGAAGGCTTGGAGGTGGTTCTACCATCGGCCCTAAAAGCCCTTTTATAGGGCAGAGTTGCAGGCAATGCTGTACCACCACCGGTGCACTATTTTTCTCAATCTATTTGTTTTCTTTGTCTAGCATCATTACTTTTCTTTTAAGATACAACAAGAAAGTACTCTTGCCTCCTTTCCTAAGCAAGATCACAGTCATTTTGTGGTGCAAACGCTTATTTGTATAAATATCATATCAAATCATTTCGAAGTTTTAACTTTCGTAAGAATATGATCAGTTCAAACATATCAATGATCAGTTCAAACAAATGATCCATGGATCAGATCTCTAGTTTTGTGAATTACAAAGAGAGGGAACAAGAGTAAACAATCTCGGAAAAGAGGACTCAATTTTCAAAAGTCGAGAAATCCTGAAAATATAAAAGAGGAACTCATGCGTAAGAGTTCTCAAGTTTTTGAGAAATCAAGATCAAATATTTATCACATAACTCCAGAACATAAGATTTCAAATAATCATTGTATCATTAAGTCTACAAGCATGATCTCATTGAATATAAAGTGTCTTCAATCATTTTGTGACTAATAGTTCTAATTCTAATGATCTTTCTTTTATTGTTTTGGCTAGAGAATTTTAGGGTGTATTTTGGATCTCGTTCATAAGCCTTGAGCATCTACTATCAAAATATTATTTTTGCTCCTAGCTTATGATGGTAGACATTTCTATAAGAAATAGTGATTTTTATACAACCACTTGACCTTAGATGCCTTATAAATCGATCTACTCAACTTATCATGTTGCATTGAGTCATTTGAGGTTCCTTTAGGAATCCAAATTAATTTATATGGATTATATCTCTTAAATGGATATTTATAAGCAATATGTCCGAGTTTGCAACAAAAGTTGCATTTAGTGCGGAGTGATACATGCAAGGTAGAGCCTTTAATAAAGGTGGTTGGATTTTGGTGAGAGCTACTCACAAATCCGATTCTGTCTCTTCTATGAACATGACCCTTATTGGCAAGGATCATGTTTAAGGACTTGCTACCAACCTTAAATTTTTCTATAGTTTCTTTGAGTAGCAACTTTTCCTTCTCAAGTGCCTCTAAGTGTTCACACTTAGTGCATGGAGGTAAAGAATGATTATCACGCTTAAATTTTTTAAAATCAATAGTTAAAAGGGCATGCTCCTTTTTTAAAGAATTATACTTTTTACTCAATATTCTACATTCATCAAACAATTCATGAAAGGCACTTAAAAGCTTATTGAAAGATAAATTTGCATATAATAAACTACTTACCTCATCTCTGATACCCATTAGTGCGTAGTTGGCAATCTCCTTGTTGCTTTGTTCTTCACCTTCGGAATCGCTCGAATCATCCCACGTTGCTTTGAGCATCTTCTTCTTCTTTGGTTGTTTCTTCTTCATTTTGGGACATTCGCTTTTGAAATATCCTGGCTTCTTGCATTCGTAGCATATAACTTGTTCTTTCTTATGTTTAATTTTGGTTTTAGTGTCATTTTTAGATTTATTTTTTTTTATAAATTTTTTGAACTTTCTTGTCAAGAGTTCTTAGTCATCATTATAGTCCTCATCACTTGAATTTTGTTTCAAGTGGTCTTCATGAGTTCTTAGTGTCATATCCTTCTTGTTCTTTGGAAAGTTATTCTCAAGCTCTTCATGAGCATTGCAAGTCATTTCATAGGTTATCAAAGACCCAAGTTCTTCGAGCAGAAAGTTGTTTAAGTCCTTGGCTTCTTGAATTGCCGTTACTTTAAGATCCCAACTTTTTGGGATGGATCTTAATATTTTGTTAACAAGTTTGAAATTAGAAAAACTTTTAGTAAGTTATTTTAGACTATTGACGACATCCGTAAATCGGGTGTATATGTCTCCAATGGTCTCACTTGGTTTCATCCGAAACAACTCATAAGTATGGACTAAAAGATTAATTTTGGACTCATTTACTCTACTAGTGCTCTCATGAGTGATTTCAAGTGTATGTCAAATACTGAAATTTGTTTCATAAATAAACACTCGATTGAACTCATTTTTATCTAAAGTACAAAACAAGGCATTTATACCATTGGTATTTAAAGCGAAAGTCTTCTTCTCAAACTCATTCTAATCATTCATTGGAAGAGAAAACTTTTGAAAACCATTTTCCATAATATTCTATAACTTAAAATCCATAGAAATTAGAAAAATCCTCATTCTAGTTTTCCAATATGTGTAATCCGTCCCATTGAACATGGGTGGACGTGTGATTTGGTGACCCTCCTTGATTGTCGGCAAATGTCATCTCTCTTGGGTTTCAAACCAAAATAAGAGTGAAATTGTTCTGGTACCAATTGTTAGGATCAAGAATAACACTAAGACGGGGGGGCGTGGGGTGGGGGTGAATTAGTACAGCGAAAAAATTACGTCAATTTGAAAATCTTCATATAATAAAATTCGATTTTGACAAAAATCGTTTCATTTTCTTGAATGAGTAGAGAAGAGGGGATTGGATAGTTTATAATAAAATAAAGTTGAATGCAATAAAGAGATTAAGCAGTAAGGAATAAACACACCGGAATTTATAGTGGTTCGGTCATTGTGACCTACATCCACTTTCGATTCCTCGTCCGTTAAGGTCACTAGTGTCCACTAATGGTCTTCCTTCAATACCTCTTTACAGTGCTTTCTCCTTTTTACGGGTTTAAAAAATAACTCTAGCAAGCCTCACACCTCTTCTTGGATGATTACAAAGCTAAAGAGAGGGAGGAGGAGGACTCTTCTAACTTTTATAACACTTTTAACACCCAACATTTAGAGTTTTTTTCACACTTTGATTGCACTTTGTTACCCTTTCATGCAAAAAAGGGTGGGGTATTTATAGGCCCCAATGACTTCAAAATTAGAGCCAAAAAGTGTCTCATCCTAGATTTCCAAGGTACTGGGCGATACCACCATCTGACACTCTAACATTAGGCGGTACCACTACTTGATAAAGTCTCGGATACTAAGCTCTAGCGGTACCACCGCCTAGCAGTAATAACTACTAACGGTACCATTGCTCAGTATGGGTGGTACCACCGCCTAGAACACTTGGGAGACCATTCCCTAGGTGGTTCCACCGCCCCAGTCTGGTGGTGCCACCGCCAAACATGGTCCAGCAACTTGGTTGGGCCTTCAATTCGGCCCAAACCAATCTAATTACATGCCCAATTGGCCCTTAATATGGATAATGGGATTACCTCATAAACCTAACCCTAATTATATGCTAACTATGATTTTTAAGGCATACACTAAAGAAAATAAGCCCGGTAAGTCTAGATTTCTTCCGACGAACTTCCGGTGATCTTCCGACAGATTACCGACGATCTCTCGTTAATTTTCTAGCGGACTTCCGGCAAGCTCCTGGACTTCATGACGATCTTCTTGGCGAATTCCAACGAGCTTTTTCTTGGCCAATTCTAGCAGCATTTCCGACGAACCTCCAAACTTCCGACAAACTCTTGAACTCCCAATGAAATCTCGATCTTGACTCCGGCATTTCATTTTGTTTTATGCCTTGATCGCTATCATAGTTAATCCTACACACTTTTCTCAACCTATAAATTTGATCAAATAATTTACCAATTGATTTCATCATCAAAATTCGAGATTCAATAATTTTAAGTAGAATTATTAAGAGCTACCAACAAAGTTTTCCAACTGTTAGGTAGGGTGCCAAGGAGAATACAAGTCTCAACTTATTTGTCAATAAAACTTTTAGGTTATTTGGCAAGGAGAATTCATGTGCCCAGTCATACGACTTATATGCTTATATCTCAAATAAACAAGTCTTTTAACCAAGAAAATTTTATTCGGTGAGGTTTTTCTCTTATACAAGTTTATTAATTTATCCGCAAAGAATATATATTTATTTCGTGAGATACATAATAGAATACACTATTACAAATCCATTGTCTATTTAAACTAATAGATTTTCTATTCGTCCATTCTCACTCTTTGTCTGTTCTGTCGCTTGGTTTGGTCTCCAGCCCTTCAATATAATCATAAAATTTTTTACAAAATAAGATATTCTCCATCCTAGGTTTCTAGATAAAATAATTAGTTCCTGTTAATTTGAACACAGTGTTACCTGAATCCTCCATTTGATTCACATAAAAACAATCCAAAGAAGTTCGCTATGATACCATCTTATTAGAAAATGATTAGATATGGAGTTCTAAATCTACGAAAGCGACAAACACTAGACTCTTTCTATTTCCTCTTTTTGTGAATCAAACAAGATATAACTTAACAAAAATATATTGCAAACAATCTAACAATATAAATCGATCAGATTAATAACAGAATACTAAGCAAATCACAAGACAATTGTTACGTGAAAAAACCCTTCAACTTTAAGGAAAAAAAAAAACATGAACAAACTAGATCAAATATCCACTTTAAAATAACGGGATTATAAAATTTATTCTCTTTGGATTGACTAGAGGATATCAAATATCATATAAAAGTATAAAATCTAAGCACTCGGATGAGTTTCAAAAAATAGGGAGAAAAAATAAATAGAGGAAGAAATCACATATATATATATATATATATATATATATATATATATATATATATATATATATATATATATATATATATATATATATATATATATATATATATATATATATATATATATATATATATATATATATATATATATATGGATCAATTCAGAGAGTATGGTGTATAGATCAGCATCCCAAAAAATCATAACAATTGAAATCAATTTCATTAATCAATTTTTGAATCTTTCTTCTCCCTAGATGAAATTACCTTTTCTTTCCTATAATAATCACCTTTTAAGTTTTTTTCATCTAACTCATATAAGATTAGGATTAGAATTAACCGCTAAAAATCTCACCACTTAGGTCAAGGACGGGCAGAACTACCTAACAGAAACCATCAAGAAAATTAAGAGTGCATCATAAACAGGTTCTTCTTCAACTAAACAAAATATCGGCAATAGAAGATCACTTAAAGATGTCAATCTAAACAAACACTTTTACAAAGACTGCTGTTACCTGACACAATTTTGCATGTCTTGATATCTCCTCTTAATCAGTGTAGGATACTTTGTTGGATTTCCATTGGGGAAGGATTGGCTAGCTAGTAGATACTCGTAAGAGCAAGCTAGTCAACAAGCAACTGAAAGATCACAAATATTCTTTGGAACCAAGTAAATGATAATGCATACTCTTAAAAGTTAGTAGTAATGGTGCAAAAGACATTTGTTGGTATCTAAATAATTCACATAGTGCCCTTAAAAACATTCAATCTTGTCAATGGAGATTACTTGGATGACAAGGCTAGCACTGGGTTAAGTAACGAAGTCTTAGGTCGCCTATGGCCGTGTACAGTGCTTGTTGTATAAGATATATCACGTGTAAGCAATGGTTCATCTTTACATGAATAGATATATTTTATAGTGGTTGCTATTCTGCCACATAATGAACATTGAGAAGATTTTTGTTCGATGTATGAAAGGTTTGATATTTTCTCGATATGATGTTGCTGTTTGCATGTTACATTATGCTTAAGGGGATCGGTCTATTTTCTTCTTGCCCGACCTAGCTACTAAATCAAGAGGACTCCAACCTCTTGTAAAAGTTAGAAAATGAGATTTTTCTTTATTTATTTAAGGAATGGGTGATCAATCAATCTGAATTAGTTCACTTGAAAGTTTTCTAATGCCACCCCGATATTGCATGGGTTCGAAAATGAGAAATTTCATCGGATTGTTCTTGCCCTGTCCGAGTCCACTACCATACTTCAATGAGTGAGTAATAGCTCATTAAAACAAGTCTCGATCCTTCACCTCATGGTAAGGTGTCAGAGCCTTTTCCTTCTCCAAACTTGCCCCTTGAGACTCTTTTTTTTTCCTTTCAGGATCTCTAGGGCAGTATACTTCAAGGGAACACTCAACACTGCATAAAGAAGAAGACGTTGACCTCCCGCCCCTCTCCACAGGCTTAGAGGGAAGAGTAGGTCCAGTGCGAGCATTCTCACCTAATTATGGATGCCTAGCCCTTTAGTGGTCCTCAAGTCGAACATAAGTGCCTGGCAGTGCTCTCATCATTGAGCTAGTGACATCAAAGTGAGGAGGCAGAACCCTATGGTGAACGTTATGATACTTCCTGATCCAAACTATGGGAGAGGCCTCAATGAGAGCTGACTCTTAGTGCTTGGGCAAGAGTCGATGGGATGATTGTTGTCCCCCACAACAACAATAGTAGCACCAATAGAGGTTGCAATCCCCACCAAGGGGATCGACTGACCCTTCGGTCCCTCCTCAGCCTTTGATGCATATGAGATTCTAAAAAGATATGATGGAACTCATACCGCTATGAGTTAGCCACGGGGTAGCCGGAGGGTGAAGGTGTGGTTTCATTGACTTGGAACATCACATGCAACAATTGACCCTCGGAGGTTCCCTTGTAGGTGGCCCAGTGAAACTAGGTTATGCTTCACCCAAGGCTAGCCAAGGGCCTATACTTGAGGTCCACAAAGGACCTCTAGTTGACGTGCACAAGCATATTGTCTTCACAAGTATCAAGTCACTAGCTGGTTTGTTCTATGCATTTTTAGTATTGCTCATTCTGAATTTTTCTTTCTTGTGTAGAATCATCATGTTATGATGACAATGATTGACCGAGCTCATGACTCGTCAATCACCCTAGATTGACTCTTCCATGAAAATGACAGTTGGCAGGGAGAGCCTTAATGAGAGGTTGGTCCAACTTCAAACTCGGTCCATGAACTAGAGCATGAGATAGTGGTGGTTGAGAGAGTCAAGATAAGAAGTTGTAGAAGTTTATCGATAATGCAAAGGTTGAGAGAGTCAAATTCAATGAGGTGGGTTAGAAGGTTGGAGCTGAGGCCAATTTTTTTAAAAGTAAGAATGCCTTCCTTAAGGAGGAGGTCAGCTTCCTCCGACGGGCACTGGAGGGTTGACAAGGCAATTGGCGGAGATAGAGGAGCGCGAGCCAAATATCGAAGAGAGGGGTGTGGCAAAGTACAAGGTCACCTAAGGATTCAAGAAGGGCCTAATGATGTTGGGGTTAACTCATTCTACTTCAGGTACTAACTTACAATATTTCGATCGTGCTTCAATCACCCCAACATAAAGCTCCCAAAGGACTCATCCGTCCTGCACCCAATCGATGGCAAAGTGACCTTTGTCAACTCTTATGAAATTAATGACTATAATGAGTAGATGACACTTGAGGAAGACGATGAAGTTGAGGAAGGAGAGGTGGTTGAAGGGGCCCAAAGAAAGCTAATCTGATGGACATGCCTGATGTCGACATTATCCACCCACCTATTAATGCATCGACCCTCGTATGGAGGACATTGAGATTGAGCCCCAAAACTTGGACTAAATATGTTTTTGAGATAAGTAATGCAAGAAATACTTCGATCACCAACTTGGATCAACGAAAGTCCAACTCTCGAATATGAGAGTTGAATGTTGCTTTGAAAAATTATCATGCTAAATATTAGACGTCGAGTTGACGGATTAGTCAACATGCCAAAGATCAGACTTTGTGTTATAGATTCGAGTATTGTGCTAGAAGGATCAGTTATTATGTTGGAAGATTAGATATCATGGGAAAGTTGATATGCCGGTGGAATAAGTAATATGCCAAAGGAAATGATGATAAGCTGAAAGTTCAGACAAACTGTCAGAAGAATGGATGATATAGCGGAATAGCATACAACATGCCAAAAGCTTCTTTAATGTACCGGTTTGTTAAAGTTTTGATTGAGGCCATTATAGGTCAATTTGAGTTGGTATTGGGTCAAAATCATGCCAACTTATCAAAGAAACAATTGAGCTTAAACCTAAGCCGATGGTAGTATTGTCAAAGCCCCTATTTTTTGCCTGGTTATGATGGTAATTCCGACCGTACGTGAAAATTTTGGGGATTTAAACTTTTGGCTATATTCTTGAAGTCTTTTGGGACCTATAAATACTCTACTCATGCTTAGTTGATAAAGCATCTATTCTTGAGCAAAAACATATTATAAACTCTCATTTTGAGTATAGTTTGAGTCTCCTCCTCCTTTAAATTTGGTTATAATTCTAAGTCATAAGAGATGAGAAATCTTACATAAAAAGAAAGTGCGAAGGCTATCTTCTATAAAGGAGAAAGTTATAACAAGAATAGTTGATCTTCGCTCATTAGAAAGAAAATCGATAATGAATGTTTGTGGCCTTGAGGGAAGAGGAATTAAGAGTGGACGTAGGTCGAAAAGACCGAATTACTATAAATCAATTTACTTCTCTTTACTTGCCCTTTACTTGTGATTGAGGTTTATTCTCTTTACTTGCAACTTTAGCTTGATCAATTGAGTTTCTAAATCGTATTGATTTATCGATTGAGTTTTAAAATCGATTAAAATTATTGTTATACTAATTTACCCCACTCTCTTAGTGCCACTAAGACCCTAACAATCTCAAGTTTTTTCTTTTCCTAACATAATTTTAGTGGTGTCGTAAAATAATTTGAGCCTAATTTGGATTGACAATAGTGATGAGTTTTTGGTCTAAATTTATCTTTCAATCTCACTTATGTATCTTAATATTTTTAATGCAACACTCCTCTTTAATTTTCATCTCCACTTAATTATCCATTAGTCTATCCGTATATAAGTAACTTATTATCTTGTATGGTGTTTAAACCTTAAACTTACTTTAAATATGATTAGACTCATTCAAGTCTTGAGTAATACTTAGAGTCTACTACAATATGAAAGTCTCTTCTAAATGCTTATCACTCTAACTTCATCTCATGCTAAGTCCACTAGCACACTTAGGCTTATTGCACTAGAGGATTATATATTTTTACTACAAAACATATTTAAAATAGATATCAATGCTAATATATATTTCAAATAATATTTAGAAGAACTTTGTGCATAGTATTCTTGAAAGAGAAGAGAAAGAAGTAAAAAAAAAAAAAAGATAAAGGAAAAGGAAAAAAGAAGAAAAAAAAAAAAGAAGGCAAGGAGGAGAATGGAAAGAAAAGAAAAAGGAGAATGAAGAAAGCGAGAAGAGAAGAAAGGAGAGGAAGGAAAAGTAGTATCATGCAAGCCACGAAAGAACAGAGGAAGTGAGAGAAAAGAAAGAAAAAGAGATAAGAAAATAAAAACAAAGGGAAAAAATAAAAAAAAATAGAAAAAATAGTAAGGATTTGTTTTGATATCAAATTCAGATCAAACCCAAAAAAATTATATGAGGTCTGGTTTTGAATTTTCTTATATTCTTATTAATTAGATATGTGTTTTGAATTATAGATTGATGAATTTTGATGTTCTTAGTAAATTGATATTTATATCATGAAGATGACAAAAGAATGAAAAATGATTATATTAGAAAAATAAAGAAATGAAAAGTGGTATCAGAATTGTATATTTGTATCGAGGATATGCGATAAGGGTAAGTATTTGATAACTCCATCTAGTTTGTTTTCCAATGTATTAATGCGTGTGTTTGAAATTTAATAATACATAGGATTTACTTAAATTATAAACCATTTTATTATGTAAAAGCATTGTGAAAAGGAATTATATGTTGATGATTTGGAAAGCATATGATTTGAATAGTTATTTGTTATATTACAAGCATTGATTGATTTATGTTATCTGATTCATATAAAAATATTTGTCCAACATTATATTCGAAAAGGATTGAAAAATATGTGAATATTGTTAGTTTTGAATGATATGTGATTGCATCCGTTTTGAAATGATATGCAAAAAATTATTAAAAATTTTAGTTTTGTAAAAAAAGGTCATTAATATATTATTTTTAGTAAAATGATAGTTGTTTAATTAGTATAACAATGATCTAGACCTAATAATGAGAGTTATATATTGGAATATATTTTAGAAACTAAGTTTTTCTAGGTCTGACATCAGAAGTTATGTGGTCTATACTATAGGAGTTAAACATAATTCAGAACCTTATCATGAGATATAATGTGATCGTAGTCATTAATATTATTATGACTTTTGCTTTGACATATACACCTTAGCTATATTTATACGTATGAACAATTAGCTATATTTATATGAATGAGTCTTACACTATATTGTTTTATACTATGATATGTGACATTAGTTATACTTATGCTTTCATTATAAAAATAAATTTATATGTATCTTGCTTTGAAAAGTATCGTTAGCAAGCCATGATTCGAACATGTATATTATTCTGAAAAGTATTAAGCATTTTATGTGAATAAGTCATGATTTTGAAATGCATATAAAGTTTAGTTTCATAAATCATATGAGCATAAAGAAAGTATTTGGTATTCATGCAAAATTTTGAAAGCATGTGTTAAATGCATAAAGAATTCATGTGATTTTAAGAAAATATATATTCATGATAAGATTTGACTAGCATGATAGTATTTGGTACTTACTGAACTGTGATTTACTCAAATGATTATCTTATATTTTTTAGCTATGCAGGAAAAACATGATGGATCGATTATTGATTAAATTATATAATTAATCATGTTGTGGATAAATTGAATATCGATTGGATTATGTAATAATTATTATGTGGAAGTTATTTGTTTTAGTTCTGACCTTGTAATCATATACGAAAACCTATAGGAATGCAACGTTGTAGTGGCTTTCTGCTGACCTAGGGGGCATTATAATTAATGGTATCAAAGCAATAGTTTAAGGTCCTATAAAAAAAATATGAGTTTCAAAAATATTTTGAGGACTTTTGATGATTTAAGTTGTCATGATATTAAGTGAGAAACAGAGGTAATTATGTAGTAATAATCCCAAATTTTGCGAAAGAAGAGAGATGTAAAAATACAAATTGTATGGAATAAATTGTAAAAATAATAAAAATTAAGGGTTTTCACCCCACCGCCTCTCTCAGTACAAGAGAGGCTGTATTGGAGCGTAAGAGAAAGAAAGAATTCATGTGTTGAAGGGAAGAAAGGAAAGAAAGAAGAAGAAGGAAAAGAGAAAGAAAAGAAGAGGGAAAGAAGAAGAAGAATAGAAGGGAAGGAGCTGTAAGATTATGTGACCCTATTTAATTAAGGAGCTATAGATCAGATAAGGTTTATTTTTCTGAACAACAAGAAAAGGTACGCATCGTAATATTGTTAGATCTAATTTATTTGATTTCAATCTTGGCATAAAAGTTTTTTCGTATTATAGATAGCATGATTATAGATTTTATGCTAACAATTGGTATCAGAGTTAAGTTCCTGAGATCAAATATATTAGATATATTATTATTGTTTACGATGCTTGAATGATTCATCGGATGTTATTGATCTGTTTTTTCTATATGATTTGCTTGTTTATGAGCAATGTATAATTTTATGTTTGATCGATGAATTTACTGTTTACTATCATCGATGTTATTGAGATGATCATCTCTGTTAATCGTTGTCGATGAAGAGCATGTACCACCCCGCAACCGCGCATCACGGTCGTGTGCGAGCAGTGGTCTGCTTGCGAGCAGTGGTGGCACCACGGGCATCCCGCACCGCCTGTGAACGTCGTGCCCGTGGAAGGCAGCGGATGCACCCCATGTGAAGGCGGCGGTTGCTCTCACGCATAATGGTGGCGCCTACGGAAGGGCGGTGGCCGCAGATGGTGGCAACCGCTGCCCCCGTGGAAAGAGGGCAGTGGCAGCGGCCGCACCAAGGTGGCAGCCAAGCGCGAGCAGGAACTGCGGCAGCCGCGCGCAAGTAGTGGCAGCGGTCGCGCATGGGCACAGGCGGCACAGGTACCGCCGCAGCGGCCGCGCACTGGCAACAACCAAGCACGTCATTCGTAGGCAGGAAAGGCCGCAGCGGCCGCTCGTGGGCAGAGGTAGCCCCCGCGGTGGCAACGGTCACGTGCGGGCAAGTACCGCCACAGCGGACGCGTGCTGGCAATAGTCGCGGCCAGCCATGCACCGTCCGCAGGCAAGAAAGGCCATAATGGCAGCGCCGCACTATCACGGACTTAGCTGGTTTTGCTTAAGTCGTGCGACACCCTTGCGTGTCCGTCCGCAAAAGTCAACCTCCCATTGTCCTTTAGGACCAACAAAAGAGAGAACGAGTTAGAGAGAACGCCTCAATCGAGATCCACAAACAAACATCTCCGAAAACACTTCATAGACAATGCAAATTAAAACAGATTTTACAAGCTCTGAATAGTTGCACAACAAAGGGTAAAATGGTCCATTACAGACCGAGAATCTCTCACACGTGTCCACATTACATAACCTTTATTTACAAACCTAAAGCGGCCACCAACCTAACTAAAATAGGACTATTAAGCCTTCGGCCATCCCTCTATATGTTGTACAAAGCATGAACATACCAAAAGACACGGACATACATAAGTATTACATCAAACATCCTGTTTAGAAGTTTGTCTGTGACATTTTCCCCCACTTATTCCTTCGACATCCTCGTCGAAGCCTTTGTTGACACTACAATGTGCCTCTTGGCTCCCAGCTGCTCTCCGCTGCTATTTTTTAGTAGTCGAACCTTTAATCCACCATGTTGCTTCAACTCGCCAATGACTCTAACTCTAGTATGGGGTTGGCTGAGTTGTGTTGATCCTTATTGGTTCCTGCGGATCCTCCAAATGAAGGTAAAGACCATCCTTACTATGCGTCAATCTCTCAAATGCACATGCTGCTTGAACTGGGTGGATGCTTGTTGGAGCTTTAACGAGTATCATCTCGCAAACTTCTAAAGTTTTGGGTCCTTCCTCCATAAAATTTGCCCATTGACTCTTCTTTCACTTAGTTGTCACATCCAAGTAGGTTCGCATCACTTCCGCTTTCGATTGGCATTTCGTTGGGAAATGAAGCGGACAATCTACTCTCAGTAATACTGATCATCGTTGGTGAGGATTTGACAACTATTGTCTTCCATTATCTTCGAAGGGTCTTTAAACATATGCAAAGCTCCTCTGTTGGATAGATAAGAGAATTGGGGTACTCGGTTTCGCCCATTCTCTTAAGAGTTGAGAAGGCAAAGGTTACTTGACTTTGCCCGCCTCCTCGATGTTGTACTCCATGCATTGAGCTGGTTACTGGCCTTCGCCTGCTCTTTGCTCACACTTCTGAAGCACTTGAAGTGTTTGCACTCCTTGCATTGAGTTAGCTACTGTGATTCACCTTCTCAATGCCATCGAACTTCTAGAATACAGGAAGTTTTCACCCCAACTTGGAGTAATTCTCTAATAGATGTGGTCGCCTCTGGGATTATATCGTCTTCTCCATCAACCCTGCCGCCTACTCCCCTGAGTAGCGAAGGTACAGTATCGCGTACTGCCTACTTCGTTCCTTGGTCGTGCACTCTTGCATGACCCGAAATCCTTCACTTTCGACTATCTTGATGAGAAGCTCATTGACACCGGTCTTACAAAATTCCTTGGCCTCTGCCCTTCAGCCTTGTCTCGGTACTTGGAGATTGCCTCCGCATGCTCCGCCTCCTCGGCCCCTTTCACAACCAAGCGCTCTTCCTCTATGAGAGCAAGGGATCAATGACTTTCACATAAGTCCCACCTCTACGGTACCATGGCACTGCTATGCTCATGGCCCTACTATCCGTCGCCTCGCATCTGCATCCCTTTTCTTTACGATCAGTAGATATGTCTCCGTGGCACTCCTCTGAGTCCACCTCCATTCTAACTGATGCTTGATTTTGGGTAGCTAAGTCCCTCTGGACTTGTCGTCGCTTCCTCGCCCCTTTTGACTCCCCTGCTTCAACACCTCTATGTTCTCCAAGCAGTCTGTTTGGTCGATGGAAAGACAGACTGCAACTCCCATGCATGGCCTCTGCCATCACGTTGTAGGGTTTGCACTGATTCTGTTCTCCTTAGCTTCCTTAGTAGCAACGTTCGCTTACTTGACCTTGTCCTCTGACTTATCGGGCTCCCTTAAGCAAATATGAGATTTGGAGCAGTCCAACTCTCCAACTGCTTTGATCATACCTTTGTATGATCAAGTCCCTCCCATGGGACTCACTGGTACTTGCATTCGAACTTTTCCCTTGGTGGAACCCAGCCCCTATATGCTGATGACCAAGGTTTTCATCCGATGTAAAATTCGATGCACGCACGGAAGACCTGCCTCTACAGTACCATGGCCTCCACTCCTTGAATCCATAGCCCTTCTTGCTATCGTGTTATTCACCGAAGTGGAGCTTCCAGTAGCTCCCGATCATACCTCCATATGATCTAGTCCCTCACGGGACTAGATTGTGTGTAGTGCATTGCCACGAACGGTTCCACCATGATCCGCTGCACCATGTCACCTCCTGGTAACATCTCTGTTACATTCTAATCCTTATGGGATGAACTCGAATTGTGAACCCTTCATGTGTGGCCTCTGCCAATACATCACAGGATCTCTTCCACCTTCGATTTTGTTCGCTCCTTTGACAATCGACCTTCATACACCCACTCTTGGGTCACACCTAGATGAAGCACAGCTCTAGGATAGTCCGTCGCCTAGTAGCTCCCGAAGTCCCCCGACTTCGCTGCAATTAGTGCACCATTATCTGGATCCTGGGCCTCTACCCCTACCAGCACAATCTTCGCTGCGCACTGCTTCCTTTATAGCAACTTGAATGACAACACTGTGGCATATTCTTCAAGAGTACCCGCCTCTGTGTCCTCTTGCCCCATGCTAAGGCCTTCTGAACCCAACTTCGCCTCCGCAAATTGAGTCGCCTTAGTTCCTCCATTAAATGCTCCTCCGAGATAAGGTGTATGTGCCTAGAAGCTCCCTTCGTCTTTGGCACCATGCAAGATGAGTCCGCTCCGTCAGAATGAATGACCCTTGGAACAACATGATCCTGCTCTTGCCTCTACAAGAGTTCATGTCCTTGACCTCTGTCCAAGGAAAGCACTATGCCTCCACTCCATGTTCCATCTTCTATACTGGCTCCCTTCATGCGGCTTGGGTACTTTGCCAAGTTACACCCAAGTTGCTCCGCTCCTCGTTTTTGCATTGAGTTGATGGTGGCCCTCGCGCCCACCATTCCACGGGTCAGCCCTCCCTTGAGTCCGATCTCCATATCGACTCCAAGTGTGCCTTCATTTGTGTTGCCTTGGGTCGCTCCCCCACTTGATCTCGCAATGCATCCACCAATGTAATCTCTCAAGCGAGATCATGCGACGACTCCTCGTCACTTGCTCAGTCCATTGAGCTTCGTGGAGTTGTTGTTTGTTGAGGTACTCCTCGTCAACTTGTGAGGTCCGTCCCACATGATTCTCCCTATAGAGAGCCGGGACTTATCCTTCCTGGATAACTATCCCATTGGAGCAACATCTCTCTTCGTTTCAGAGACCACCATCCCCTTAGACTACTCCGATCCGCTAAACAAACTGTGCATTGTTCTGCCTCCTGCAAACGCACTTGCTAGATTGCGACTCCACGTCAATACAGCCCCCGTTGCACCACTCAAGGCCTAGCAACATGTTAAACTCGTTGCACACTTCAGCCTCCTACGGACGTATCCTTCACATGCCGAAGAGAAAGTTTCAATGCTCCATGGCGCCAAGTTTCGGTCGCCTTGGGATGGCCACGAACATTCCATCGTCCGCATACAAGCCCATGCATGAGTACCAAATTCTTCGAGCTAGCAATTCCCCTCACCTCTGTGAGCTTTGCATAACTCTTTTGGTCATTAAGTAACTCATTCCACCTTGCATTGGTCGCTTGCCTTGAGCACCATCAAGTATAGTTGTCAACGTGGAGTCGTAGCTCAAACTCAGCCATCCCAACCATTGTGCGCTCTGCATTCTTCCAAGCTTATCTGTTCTCTTGGTGCCTCTTGCGCGAAGGGTTGGCCATTCCTTTGAATGCCAATCTCAGATGCCCGCTCCTCCGAGCGACTTCTTTTCCCTACATCTCCATGCCTCTTTTCCCCCAAACGGTCGCGCGTGTGCTGACTGCCCTCAACGCAGCCCCGCTAGGTCCCCCCACGTTTGCATGCTAAGTGTTTCTATGAGTGCTTGTCCCGCTCTGATACCATCTGTCACGGACTTAGCTGGTTTTATCTAAGTCGTGCGGCAACTTTGCATGTCCGTCCGTAAAGATCAACCTCCCCGAAGCCTCCCATTGTCCCTTAGGACCAACAAAAGAGAGAACGGGTTAGAGAGAACGCCTCAATCGGGATCCACAAGCAAACATCTCCGAAAACACTTCATAGACAATGCAAATTACAAACAGACTTTACAAGCTCTGAATAGTTGCACAACAAAGGGTAAAATGGTCCATTACAGACCGAGAATCTCTCACACGTGTCCACATGACACAACCTTTATTTACAAGCCTAAAGCGGCCACCAACCTAACTAAAATGAGACTATTAAGCCTTCGGCCATCCCTCTATATATTGTACAAAGCATGAACATACCAAAAGACACAAACATACATAAGTATTACATCAAACATCCTATTTAGAAGTTTGTCCGTGACAGCACGCAGCGCCGCAGTGGCTGCGCGCGAGCAGCGGCAGCGTCGCACGCGCAAGCGACGGCGGCAAGGCAGATTAGGGTTTTGGCATAATTACGGTTTGACCTAGAGGCTAGGTTTTACAAAATTATAATTCTGCTCTTTACAAATTTCGTAATTCCAGTTTATGTTCCGTCAACATATTTATAGTTTTACCCTCGAGTCTATTATGCCAAATTACAGTTCTACCCTTTGTGAATTTCTTAATTTCAGTTTATATCCTATCAAATATTTACAGTTTTATCATTATGAAATTGAGAAATTTGGTTTATATTCTTAATTATAAAATTGATAAATATGATTTATTATAATTATGATTGAATTTAATCATGATTATTTTTTTTATTATTTGATTGGATTTTATTTTTGATTAAAAAAACTATAAATTATGGTTTACTTTATATTTTTCTCATATGAATTATTGATTATACTTGTGGTAAATAAAATCTAATTATTATTTTTGGATATTTATTTAGTTATTCACATGTATATATTTGAAATTATGAAATAATGTTTACCCTTCACATGAAGGCAATGAAGACATGATTTATATGTTATCATGATTATCATATGAGTTTTCTTTTTCTTATTAAATTTTAATAATTATTATGGTTATTTGTTATTGAACTGTTTAGCATTAATGTTTAATAATTGTTATGGTTATTCTATTATTGAACTGCTTAGCATTAATGTTTAATAATTATTATGGTTGTTATTCTATTATTGAACTGCTTAGCATTAATGTTCAATAATTATTATGGTTGTTATTTTATTATTGAACTGCTTCAACATGAATCAAGATAAATAAATTTATGAATATTATTTGTAATTTATCTTCATAAGTTTTATCTGATCGATAGCTGCCAAAGTAGTCCGGGATGATAGACTTATGAGATGTGAATTACAATAAAAGTCTTATCATTTATAAGATATTTTGGATTATATTTTATATTTTTGTATTGGTCCTACAACCACCAAAGTGACCTAGACCAATAATCTATAAAATACATTATGGAATTCATCCTAAATGACATTAAATAAAATGATATTCATGATGCACATATAATTATGAGATTTAGATAATCACAAAGGAGAATCTATTTCAAATAATTAAGTGATGGGGTAGGATGATATTGTTTTGGATATTCTTGCAGTTTAGGGTTGTATACCCAAAGGTAACAACACTATTCCACAAGGATGGTATCAGTCCCCCATAAGTGATTTTGAGTGAACATGATATGTCAATATTTCACCCAAAGGTGAAATATAGATGATATCAATAGTTCATCATATTTTGGAAACTCAAAGCATTAATGTTATATTATTATTGTGGCACTTCCTTTATTGTGTTTCTGTAAATATCCCTATACTTTCTGAAATAAATGGCTTGAGCATATACAAGTTATATTGAGCGAGTGAGACCTTGATCAGATTAATTGAACAGAACACAAACTTAATTACTGAAAGTACTATAAAATAAATAATTGAGGTGACTGATCAAGAAAGATATGAAAGACTCAATTTTATGATACTTAGACTTCAGTATAGTTTACAACTAGTGCATGAGAATATCTAAGGATCAATTTAAATTATCTGATAAGTCATTAGTTGACACTTGATAGTATTTGAGGAATTTAAGATTATATCCTCAAAATAAATGATAAAGCTGTAAGCTCAGGACTCATAATATTTTGAGTACTACTCAAGGAGTAGGTAACACTAAAATAAGGATGAAGCGTAAGTTCACCTGAGTTTATAATTACTATATAAACTCATAAAAGAATATCTTCACAATAAAGTGTTACTTTTGTAGCAAATAAAGTTATGTGAAGAAAAAATATACTATAAGATTTGATTGAAATGAAAAAGGTATAAATATAACCTTTATATGGTTTAAATCAAATATTACAGATATTATTGATGGACTAATTTAATGCTTCATCATATGTTACCAATAATAGATATTTTCATTAAAATAAAAAAAAAGATAAAATCAAAAGAGAATGAGATATTTATAAGGAATCATCTTAAAGTGAAAGCAATATTAGTTTGTATTTATCGCTTATATCTAAAGATGATTCAATTTTATAAATCTTGAGGATTTATGCTTCTTATAATTCTGAGAATTTAAATACTTTACCTAGAATTATTAAAAATATTATTTCTTTTTTGGTGGTTGTAAACTTACTGTGATTCAATAAAATTAACCTTTGAATTCTGTATAATAATCTATACAAAATTAATATGAATCATAGGTTTACAATGATCCTATAATTAAATATTGAGGTGAAATATAGTTTTATAAACTCCTTGAGATTATGTTTATCACTCTATACTTATGTCTCATTAAAGAGAGACATTTTATCACCATATAAATAATCTGTTAAGATACGATTATATATATCTAATTCATATAAAGTCTATGACCGTTTACACTCTTAAAGTGTATATAAATGAAGTTGATAGAGAATTAAATAGAAAAGTCAAGATCATTATATCTGACAAGGATGATAATTTTATGGTATTTATGATGAACCCAATTATAATTCTTTTGCTAGATTTTTAGAAAAATAAGATATATGATTTACCAGATGTGTTACAGCAAAATATGATTGCTGAAAGATGTCATCGTACCTTATAGATATGGTTAGGAGCATTATAGATTATTCTTTTGTACCCAAATCAATGTGAGAAGAAGCTCCAAGGATAACTATGTATATCTTAAATGGTGTTCCTAGTAAGTAAATTACATGACTTCTTTTAAGTTATGAAATGATAGGAAACCTAACTTAAGATATTTATATATTTGAGATTGTCTTATGGAGATAAGGATCTTCAACTCACATAAAAGAAAATTATATTTAACAATTATTTTTAAATATTTTATTATCTATTCAGAAAAGTTTAAAGGGGTACATATTTTATTGCTCTAATCATAGTACGAGGATAATTAAATCTGGTAATATAAGATTCCTATAAAATAGCAAATAAGTGGGAGTGAAAATCTCAAAATTTAGTTTTGATATAGAGGAGATACAAGTTAATACTCCTTTATTATTCGAGAGATTGTTGTTACTCAAATCATTAAATGATTTGATGAAAGTAAACAACAAAATAACATTACTAAACTCCCACATTATATTGATATCATTATTAATGGTCTTGTAGAACAACCATAATTGATAACTTTGAGAATATCTCAAATGGGAAGGAATAATGTCATTTATGGTTATTATGTTATATATCTACAAGAATTATATTATGATATAGGAATTAGAATGGATCCCTTATTTTTATCACGGGTCATGAAAAGTAATGATTCTGAAAAGTAATATGATGCAATAAAAGAGTTAAAATCAATAACCAAAATGGTGTCTGATAAATTTATCGAATTGTCCAATAATTGTAAAAGAGTCTATTATATAAATGTGGCTCAAAGGATAACGTCGAACGATATAATGGTCAGACTTGTGGTTAAAAGTTTTACTCATAAGAAATATATCGACCATAACGAGATTTTTAATGAACTCGTTAAGAATCATCATGACATTAGTGTTTCATTATAAGTTTAAGTTATATCATAATGAAATAAAAATATTTTTAAAAGATTTAGCTTTATATGGGTTACTCTAAATGATTTACAAAGAAAATAAAGAAATATAAAGTTTAGTATGCAAATTTAGGAATCCATTTATGACCTTAAACAAGCTTCAGGATAATAATATATAAAAGTCCTTGATATCATTATTTCAGATTTAAGGTAAATACTATTAATCAGTATTTATATTAGTAGGAGCAAGTTTATTATATTGGTCTTATATATGGATAATATTTTGCCTTATTCTTGATTTATTATACTAAATCAAGAATTTGTCACTAAAAATTTTAATATGGTTGATATGAATGAGATATCTTATATTATTAACATTGAGTAATTTCAGGATAGACCTCAATGATTATAAAGATTGTCTTAGAAAGGATATATCAACCGAGTCTTGAAATGATTTTAATATACAACTTTGTTTAGTAAATCATAAAAGTAAAATTTTAGTCAATAGTAAATGCTTGAAAATGACTTGAAAAGAATCAGATAAAGAAGATATTCTTTGTATATGCACAGTTGGAAGTCTATGCTCAAGCTTGTGTTAGAAAAGCTATCAGTTTTTATAATTAAAATGTTGTGTATATATTGGAGTTACCCAGAAGTAAAAACACTAAAGGACTACAGAGAAAGTAATAAGATATATGGAAGGGATAAAGGATTATATGCTCATATGTATGAAATTATATCAGCTTGAAATAATGATATTTTTCAAATACTGATTATATAAATTACCTCAATAATAGGAAGTCCACTTTATGGTTAATATCTATGTCAATTAGAGGGGTAATTTATTATTATTAATAATAGAAGTTGATTTTGTGGCATGCTTTAAGGCCACTAATCAAATTTTTAACTGCAAAATTTTTATCTCAGAACTTGGTGTAGGCAGACTTAATTTCCAAGTCGTTGAAGATATTTTATAACATTGCAGTAGTTTTTTTCTCTAAGAATGACAAGTACTATTGCATCTCTATGCATTATGGTATAAAGTACTTATTGGTTAGAGAAGATAAGTCCAGAAACATCCAATGTCAATTAATTACTTGAGTTTCACTGTATTGATTGTTGATCTATTCACTTAGGACTTATAGTCTAAAGTATTTTGAAAGAATATATTCTTATGATTGGGTTTGTGAGCAACCCATAAAGGATATGGTGATGCATGTTTGAGTGGATATTATAATTAACATTTTTGTTTACGTACTTAAAGTTATTTATTTCTGCTATCCTGTTCACAATTATGTATGTACATATTATAGTTGAATATGATGATAGGATTGTCTTGACAAGATAAATTAAAGGGGTCATTTTGGAATGTATCAGGAAAGGTTAATAGTATTGTGGTACATAGAAGAAAGTGTGACACTGATGGCATACAACCACTATGACTGATATTGTTAGTCATACTTAATATAGTATTATTATTATTATTGGACTTATTGGCCTATTTTCTAAAAATTCACACGCGTGTATATAGTTTTTGTAAAATTTCAGAATCTAATTGAGTCAAATTGTTTTTAAATAAATTTTGTTTATTTTTTATTTTAAATCCTTTTGTATCTTACTAATTAATAGGCCAAGTGGGAGAATGTAAGATTATGTGGCTCTATTTAATTAAGTAAGATATATTATAGATATTATTGGATTCTGATTATGGTTATTGACCAATAGAAAAAAAAAGTCCATATTAAAGTAGGATTCCTTAGGAGATAACCTTGGGAGGAACTCTCCTAATAACTTATCTTAGACCCTTTGCTCTCGTTTATAAATAGACAGGACCTCTAGGGGCTAAGGGCATCATTGTGCATCTGAGTAGTGCATCATCTGAATGCATATGAGTGTATCGGAGAGGAGAAGGATCTAGTTCTCCTTGTAGATCCTTACAGTTTTTCTGCATTACAGATAGGCTAACAAGAGGAGGAGAGAAAGAAAAGAAAAAAATATATTAAAGGATCGGGTGTGAGAAGGATAGAGAGAGGAGAAGAAATGAAAGGAGAAAAAAAAAAAAAAAAGGCATTCGTGCATGCGGAGAAAAAAACAGAGAGGAGTAAGAGAAAGAAAGAAAAAGAATAAAGAAGAAGAAAATTAGAAAAAATAGAGAAAAAATAATTGGGGATTGGTTTTGATCTAAAATAAATTTAGATCAAACCAAGAAAAATTATATGAAGTATTTTTTGAATTCTCTTGTATTCTTATTAATTAGATTTTTGTTTTGGATTATAGATTGATGAATTTTGATGTTCTTAGTTAATTTGATATTTATATTATAAAGGAGAAAAAAGAATGAAAAATGATCATGTTCGAATCATATGTTTGTATCGAGAATATATGATCAAGATAAATATCCGATGATTATGTCTAATCTATTTTTAAAAGTATCAATGCATGTGTTTGGAATTGATAAATGCATGATTTAAATTTTTTATTATTTACAATTGCTAAAAATAATCAAAAGCATATTTTTAAATAATTATTTATTATTTTATAAGTATTTATTGTTTTATATTATTTGATTTTATGTGAAAGTATTTATTCAACATCATATTTAAAATGATTAAAAAAATATGATTATTATTAGTTTCAAATGAAATATGATTTCATTAGATTTGATATCATATAAAAAAGGATTTGTTGAAACTCTTAATTTGTAAAATATAATTGATATGTTATTTTTCGTGAAAGGACTGTTATTTAGTCAATATGGCTATGATGTGAACCTTGTCAATGGGGGTTATACATTAGTTATATGTTTAGAAACTAGATTTTTTATTTACACCATAGGGTTAAATATGGTTCTAAACTTTATCACGAGGATATAATGCGGTTGTAGTCATGAATACTATGACTTGTATTGTGACACATAGACCTTATTTATATTTATGTTTATGAACTCTTAACTATATTTATATTAATGACAGTCTTAGTACTATAATGACTTATGATATGATAATAAAGGTGTTGCCATGACCCGACTTTTGCACTACAATTATAGTCTTTGCACTATATAACCCTTAGTTATATTTATAATTTTTATAAAAATATATTTAAATATATATTGTTATGAAAAATATTTTAAGCATTTTATATGATTTGAAATCCATGTAAGTTAAGAAAATATTTGATATTTATGGATAATTTGGAAACTTGTATTAAATGCCTAAAGAATTTATATGTTGAATTATGGTACTTACTAAGCTGTGGTTGCTCATATGATTATTTCTTAAATTTTTAGATTTTGAGGAGTAGCCCATTTTGGATACAAGGAAAAGAATGATTTAAATTTTTAAATATTTTTTTGTATTGAAATTATTTTTTATATGTCATTTAAACTAAGATATTATGAACTCTAATGGAGTTGTTTGAATTTATTGAAATGTCTTATGGGTAGATTGAATTACATAATAATTATTCTGTATAAGTTATTTATTTTGGTTCCAACCTTACATTCCTATAGAAAAACATATAGAATTGCGGCGTTGTATTGTCCCTATCTTTCCACTAGGTTGGGGCTATTATAATTTCTGATATTAGAACAATGGTTCAAGATCTTATAAAAAGTATGTGTTTCAAAAATATTTTGAGGACTTTTGATGATTTAACTCTGTGATAACATTGAGTGTAATCATAAATATATGTGTTCAAGGAAAGGATAATTTTGAAGATGTTTGATGTATATTTATGTCTTAAAATATAAAATGAGATGTGATGTTATAGTATGATTGATGTCATGAAGATTTATTAATCTTGATTATTTTTAGGTTTAGATAGGTGAAGAATAAGAGGAAGAAACGAGGGATAAGGAAGAAAAAAGGGGAAGAGGGAGAGGGGAATGATCTGTTGTGACCAGAGAAAAAGTAAGGTAGAAGAAGAAAACGAAGAAGAAAAAAAGAAGAAAATAGAATAAAAAATAAGAGGAAAATTTTGTTGAGGATTTGGTTTAATATCAAATGAATTCAAATCAAGCCAACAAAATTATGTTAGGCAAAAATGATTATGTTGAAAAAATAAAAAAAAATAAAAAAAGGAAAGAAAATATCATGATTCTATGTTTGCATGGAGGATATGTGATCAGGGTAAGTAGCGGATGACTCTGTTTAGGCTATGTTTAAAAATATTAATGCAAGTGATTTATCACATCATATTTGAAAATAATTAAAAAAATCTGATTATTATTAGTTTCAAATGAGATATGAGTTAGTTAGATCTAAAATAATATGCAAAAGGATTTTATAAAATTTTTAATTTTGTAAAAAATAATTAATATGTTATTTTTTTGTTACGTGACAGTTGTATGGTCAAAATTGTTATGATCTAGACCTTATCAATGAGGTTATACATTAATTATATATTCATAAACTAGTTTTTTTTACATGACAGTTGTGTGGTTAAAATTGCTATGATTTAGACCTTACCAATGAGATTATACATTAGTTATATGTTCATAAACTAGTTTTTTTTACCTACATTATGAGGGTTAAATATAATTTTGAGACTTGTCATCAATACATATTACTATTGTGATACATATACCTTAGTTATATTTATGTTTATGAACCCTAAATTATATTTATATTAATGATAGTTTTTGCACTATAGTGATTATGATCTGATAAGAAATTAGTTATATTTATGATTTTATTATGAAAATATATTTAAATGTATTTTATTTTGAAAAATATTCGAAGTATCTGTTGTGATGTAAAATGCATGTAAGGTTAAGAAAGTATATGATATTTATGCATATTTCAAAAGCATATATTGGACGCCTAAAGAATTTATATATTTCAAGTAAATACTTATTAGAGATAAGTTTTGCTTTGAATTACAGTGATTTTCAGATTTTGAAGGGTAGCTCATTTTTGATATAAAGAGAAGAATGATTTGAAGTTCTGGACACTATTGTATATTCAGATTATTATTTTTATATGTCATTTAGACTGAAATATTATGAAATCTAAGGGAGTTTGAATTTATTGAAATATCCTAAGGGTGGTTCGAATTATGAATTGAATTACGTGATAATTATTCTGTGAAAATTATTTATTTCGATTGAGGCATTTACATTGGTACATGAAAACCTATAGGATTGCAAGGTTGTAGCATCTCCAATTTTCCTGGGTCGGGGTTTTTACATCGACAAAGCTAAATCTATTACAACATCAAATGTAATGGATAAAACAGTGAAGCAAAATGATGCTCGACTACATAACCATGACGAGAAAGATCAAACGTTTAAGACGTCAGTCAGTATGAGACGCAACCGATGGAAGAGAAGTCCACTGGATCGATCATCTTTCACCATTCCTCAAGTCTGAAAGCTTCAAGGAATCAAGAGATGGGAGGTTTGGGTGCGTCTTCGGTGTCGACAACTTGTAGAAGATGTGCTTCATCGTTGGCCGGGTTTCTGGGTTGTCGTCCACGCAGCGAATTGCCAACCTTAACACTGCAACCACTTCATCCGCAGCTTCGGCAGTAGGAAGCGGTACGCGCTGGTCTAATATAGTTTTCACAGAGCTGCTTTGGGCGGCGGAAGAAGGAAGAACAGAGATGAACTCTCCCGGATAAGTTCCCATCAGCAACTCAAGCGTGACCACTCCGAAACTGTACACATCGCATTGGGTGGTCACTCTCATTCTGTAAGCAAGCTCTGCAAACACAAGCCAAAAAAAAATGATCACACAACTTCCAACGTAGAGAACCATGATTGTCAAGAATTAAGGACAACAATCTTACCAGGTGCTAAGTAACCATGCGTGCCAGCAATCATGCTCCAATTCGATGAATCCGGCTGCAGGAGTCGAGCGATGCCGAAGTCAGAAACACAAGCCTTGAATTCTGAATCGAGCAGAATATTGTTGCTGGTTATATCCCGATGAACGATGGGTTGGTCGCAATCATGATGCATGTAGGAGAGAGCACGAGCCACATCCTTGACAACATCCACCCTCTTCACCCAGTCCAGTTCAGCTGCTGCAGCTTCGCTTCTGAGGATGGATCCCAGACTTCCTCTCTCCATATACTCGTACACCAGAAACTTGTGCCGAGTAGAGGAGCAGAATCCGTAGAGCTTGACGATGTTCCGATGCCGAATTCGAGTGAGTGTTTGTATTTCGTTTTGAAAGGGTGTCTCATTCGATGTATTCTCGATCTCCTGTTGGTGAATTTTCTTCACTGCTAGCACCTTGCCGCTGGTTAATTTGGCTCTATAAACACTGCCACAGGCACCAGTTCCGATACAGTATTTGTCGTTGAAATCTTCTGTGGCTTCAATGATGTCCTTGTACGCGTATCTTCCGTCAAAACTCAGTATGCAGAATGCACCTTCTCTGTTGCCGTTATCTTGAACAGGTAGCGACTGTTTCTTCCTCTTTCGGAATTGCAAGGCAGCTCCAACGATCATGAGTGATAGAAGAATGAAGACCATGGAAGCAGTGATAGCTAAGATAACGACTACTTTGTGGTGCTTGCTTTCATCATTTCTTCTCGTAGCGGATGAAACACATGGAGGCAAGCCTTTGACGACCCCGCACAAGCCTTTGTTGTGGAGGAACCACTCCAGTGGAGCTTTACGGAAAAACGGGCTATCAGGCACAGGCCCCTCCAATTCGTTGTGTGATACATCTATGACGGACAAGCTAACCATGTCCTTCAAAGATGATGGAAGGCCACCGGTGAAGCCATTCTGCGACAGATTCAAATGCTGCAACATCGACAACTTGCCGAGTTGCGACGGTATCTCCCCTGTCAGTGAGTTGTGGCTGAGGTCGAGTGCTTCTTGAAGGTACACCAGATTGCCGATCTCCAAAGGGATGCTTCCACTGAGATTGTTGTTGTTCAGCTTCAGAAGTTGGAGTTTCATGCAATTGCCGATTTGATACGGTATCCTTCCTGTCAATCCGTTTGTCGACAAATCAAGAAGTTGAAGATTTGACATCCTTCCCAACTCCACTGGTACCTCTCCAACAAGTCGATTGTTGCTCAGGCTCAGGTTATAAAGATACGCCAGGTTTCCCAAGCTCTTTGGGATCTCTCCTTGCAGGTGGTTTGAGGAAAGGTCCAGTTCTTGTAGGTTCGACAAGTGCCCAAACTCTGGCCGTATCACTCCAGTGATGTTGTTATTTGAGACTCTTAGGCATGTCAGGTTGTGCCATCTTCCCCAGTCAGGCGAGAGTGTTCCAGACAATCTATTGAAGCTGAGATCCACATACCAAAGATGCGGATAGACTCCCAAATAGTGAGATATAGCTCCTGTGAGTTGGTTATGATGAAGGTAGAGCCTGCTTAATCCCGTACAATTCTTCAAGGTCATGGGGATAGGACCTTGGAATCTGTTGTTGCTCACTGCGAGGTATGACAGGGCTCCTCCTTTGCATATGTCCGCAGGCAAATAATCGGAGAAGTTGTTGTTTGACAATTGAAGCGATGTCAAACCTATGATGTTGTTCATCTCCGGAGGTAATGATCCAGATAGTCTATTTCTGAATAAACGAAGGTCAGTAAGGTTCCTTAAGTTTCCAAGAGATGGAGGTATAGGGCCTGACAATTTATTCTCATAAAGATGAAGGATATTCAACTTGCTCATATTTCCCAGAGAGAAAGGGATAAAACCTGTTAACATATTGCTTGAGAGGTCAAGATTGAAAACCTCAATTAGATTTCCAATCCCACGAGGGATAGAACCAGAAAGTTGATTTTTCCATAGAAACAAAGACTGTAGTTTGGTTAAATTGCATAATGAAAAAGGGATGCGACCTCCTAACATGTTCATTTGGAGAGAGAGATTAGTAATCTTTAGAAGATTTCCCATCTCAATAGGAATAGAGCCTGATAACTCATTGTCAAAAAGATAAAGAATATTCAAATTACTCATGTTTCCTATGGTGGAAGGGATGAGACCGGTTAACATATTACTCGAGAGGTCAAGATTGGAAACCTCAATTAGATTTCCAATTTCAGGAGGGATGGATCCAGAAAGTTGATTTTTCCATAGAAAAAAAGATCGTAGCTTGGTTAAGTTACATAATGAGAAAGGGATGTGACCTCCTAACATGTTCATTTGGAGAGAGAGATTGGTAATCTCTAGGAGATTTCCAATCTGAGGAGGAATAGAGCCCGATAACTCATTATCAAAAAGATAAAGTATGTTCAAGTTACTCATATTTCCTATGGTGGAAGGGATATGACCGGTTAACATATTACTCGAGAGATCAAGATTTGAAACCTCAATTAGATTTCCAATCTCATGAGGGATGGATCCAGAAAGTTGATTTTTCCATAGAAACAAAGACTGTAGTTTGGTTAAGTTGCATAATGAAAAAGGAATCTGACCTCCTAATATGTTCATTTGGAGAGAGAGATTGGTAATCTCTAGGAGATTTCCGATCTCGGGAGGAATAAAGCCCGATAACTCATTATCAAAAAGATGAAGTATGTTCAAGTTACTCATGTTTCCTATGGTGGAAGGGATAGGACCTGTTAATATATTACTCGAGAGGTCTAGATAGGAGACCGTAATTAAATTTCCAATTTCAAAAGGGAGGAAACCAGAAAGATGATTTCTCCACAAGAATAAATACTGTAACTTGGTTAGGTTTCCTAAGATGAAAAAAAGGGTACCAGTTAAACTATTATTAGAGAGTGAAAAGTAAACCAAGTCTCTTAAATCTCCTAATTGTGGAGGGATGGATCCAGTTAACTGGTTTTCATAAAGAGCCAAGTGATACAGTTTTGTCAGGTTCCCTAAACTGGGAGGAATGGAGCCAGATAGTTGGTTGTCCCCAAGTTCCAAAAAGCTTAACTTCTCGAGTCTCCCCAGCTCCCTGGGGATGACACCCCTAAGCTTATTTTGTCCCAGGTCCAAGTGCGTAAGGCCACTAAGGTTACTCAACGATGGAGGTACTGAACTCATTATTTGATTTTGACTCAGGCTTAAGAATTGGAGCCCCTTCATTGAGCCCATCTCGATCGGGATTCTGCCCACGAACAGGTTGCCAGTGAGATCAAGCGTTACCAGCTGCGAGAGGGTGGCGATGGCAGGGGGAATAGTTCCATTGAGCCGGTTGCAACTGAGGTTGAGAGTGGCGAGTGATCCCAACGACGAAAAATTAAATGCATCAAGTGGCCCTGCTAAGCTCATATCTGGCAGATGCACGTCGGTGATGACCAAGCGGCCCTTACGTGTGACGCTGCATGCAACCCCAGTCCAGTTGCAAGGACGGGAGTCGATGTTCCAGGATGCCAGCAATTGCCCACCTTGGAGGGTGGACTTCCAGTGTAATAGAGCCCTCGCTTGGGACCCTAGTGAAGTTGCTGTTACAAGAACAAGAAAAGGAGAGAGCAATACCAGTAGCCAGAGGAGGTTGGCCGGAAGAGAACTTCTGTAGAGTTGAGATGGCATGACGGTGGTGCAGCTGAAGAAGACAGCAGTGCAGAAATGTTGTTGTGGGTTTGAGCGAAGAGATGAGGGGCCTTTTATTTATAGGTTTTACTCCCCTGACATTCGATGTTTAGGCATTAGAGGACACAGTGCCTTGTGAATTCTATGCCGTGTTATTCAAGAAAAAAGAAAAGATGGACAGTGCCTCTGCTAGTCAACATGTTTAATCATGTGTCAAATCCCCCATCATGCTCAATTGAATTAATGATTAGCTAGATTGATTGGAATCTTCTACACGTTCAAAATCACCCATCATGCCGTGACTCTTTCACAAGTCCTGCGCAGACCACTATTGAGCGATTCGATCTTATCAGAAGCTGGTTGAGCGATTCATCTCATCCAAAATTGAGAGTAACATCTTTCATATTATTATTTTTATTTATTTGAGTGTCATAGGAGAGGATTAAAAGTAAATCGACAAATTAGATGCGCAAAATTTCTATGAAGTGGTCAAGTCAAGGCTGAAAAAAAGTCAAGGCATGCATCGATCAGCACAGCATCTCAAGTCAAGTCGAGTCAAGTTGATCTTATCAAGTTCAGTAAGGAGTCACTTTATAAATAAAGTCGACCTTATCAGCTTCAAGAATGGCTTCCTTCGAAGAACCCGGGTCATACGAAAAGAAGAGATACCAGCGTGATGGTTGGTACTCCTCCAATGATATTATAACGCGTTTTGTTTCCAACGAAAGAGGGAAGAATTTGTATAACCTGAAAGTGCTCGAGTGTCAAACGATGTTGATACATAATTCTCTAGACTTCTTAGTGGCATGTGATAATGACACAGCTCATTGCATTCACACTTTTTTGGTCTTCCGGACGTGACCCTTGTTCATAAGAATGATATTTTCTACGGTATGATAGATCTTCACATAAGAAGATTTGCGTCACTTTTATGATGGCACATCTCAAGTCAAGTCAACCGTATACGTCATCCAACATTACCTGGGTAGTTTGAAAGACCCTTCGGTTAAATTTGACCCTTCAGTTAAATTTGATCAGAAGTACCTCCTCATCAACTTCGTGTTTTATTTTATAACATTTTAAATTATTTTTATTTTAATTAGAGGTTAGATTATTTATTCTTGATCTAACTCATTCTGGTGTGAAAAATAAACCCTCCGTTTTCTTTGACTTCAACTAATGCAGTCTACTTTTTTTTTTGACATCCAGTGAATCAAAAGCACGGACAAAAAGTGACAATTTATCGACCCCGGAACTTTTGTCCTATATTTTATTAATAAAAGAAATTAATAAAATTCAAATGGATAGACTTATAAGATGGTCAAACAGTATGTCCCATGCTTTTACAGATATATACATACTATATAACTCATGACTTGTTCTTTGATACTATAATTTATAACACCATACTTTTAATTTTACTCAAATCATATATGCATAATTAGAATAGATTGTCACTTTTCTATTTACTTATATTGTCATCAAAAGTATAGTAGAAAATGGGCAAATTTGAACCATTGCACTACCTCTCATACACAGAGAAGTGTTTGACAATTGTACATATTACTATCAACACATAAAGTCGACATAAAGTCAAGTATCGTACATATCGTGTCTAATATATATATATATATATATATATATCTTATCATCTATATTTATATTGACATGGGTCCATAAGTGAGGTATTATATTCTTACCTGGAAAATAAGATTTATAATAAATAATAACTTAGTAAGTATAAGTTTTATTTAAGTGAACATACATCATGTACAACTTTTTGAAGGTCATACGCATGAAACTTTTTATAATCATCTCATCTTCTTATGATTTCTTTAGCAACCTATAATCATGTGACATGCTAGATGCATAGTAAAGAGGTAAAATTATAATTCAAGTAAATTATAATTCATGTGTGCACAGATTGGTTTGTATATAATAGAAACTTATAGTATGCCAATGAACTCCCATATCACATATCATGACATCTATATGTATTCCTATATTGTACGTCTTTACAAATACATAGAACATTTCATAGTGAACTTATCTTCTTATGACCTCTTTGGCAACATACCACCCTATAACATGACACATGTATAATAAGATATAACACTATTCAAAGTAAATCATAGATCATAGCACATGCAATAGAAAATTATAGTAACTCTATCGTCATATATCATAACATATATATATATATATATATGTATATTCCCACACCGCATATTATATATGTAAATGTATCATAACATATATGTATATTCCCACACCGCCTAATAAGAAGATAAATTTTTTATTTAAAGTGAATTAGAATACGGATGTGCGAGAATAATTTAGAGTACATGCAATAGAAAATCATAATACCTCAATCAACTTTTATATCACATTTCACAATATGTATATGCACTCTCATATTGCACATCGTAATATATACGTGTACTGTCATACCACACATTATAACATACATATGTACTCATATACTATACATCATAATATATATAATATATATGTACACTCCAATATTATATTGTTGAATCTTAGATTTTGATGACGAAACCAATTGATAAGTGTCTATGATTTAATCCACGTTTTGAGTGATGAAGGATTCTTCGATCAAGATGAGACAATTAAAGCAGGAAGAATTATATTAGGTTGGAGTGAACATGTCAGAATATTGGACGTCAGGCTGGAGGATCGGTCGACGTATCGACAAAAGGCTTCAGGCCATGGTTTCGGGCATCGGGCCAAGAAGAGTAGATATTGCGCCAAGGATATCAGAATTATGGAGGTCAACTGGCTGATTGGGCAATAGGCCTTAGGAGAGGACGATACGCCAAAGAATCGGACGAAGCGTCAATGGACCAATGACATGCCGGACAACATGATTCATGCTTAGTAATAATTATCTAAATTGAAGTGTGTTTTTATGTGTGTAGAATTAACTACGATAGCAAGACATAAAGCAAAATGAAATCCCGAAGTTAAGAACGAGATTTCGTTGGGAGTTTGAAAGTTCGTCGGAAGTCCAGACGTTCGTCGAAAGTTCTACCGAAACTGACCGAGAAGTCCAGGAGCTTGCCAAAAAAGCTCGTCGGAACTCGCCAAGAAGATAGTCGTGAAATCCAAGAGTTTGTCGGGAGTCCACTGGAATATTGCCGAGAGATCGTTGGAAGTTTGCTGAAAGTTCGCTAGAAGAAACCAAGACCTAGGGACTTGTTTAGCTTAGTAAATGTCTTAAATTTCATAGTTAGCACATAATTAAGATTGAAATTGGGCCAACCCAATTAGGGGCCAGTTGGACCCATATAAGGACTATGTTGGGCGTAATGAAAGGCTCAAGCAGTGACCTAAGAGATGGCACCGTCGTGGCACAATCTCTAAGACTATGTCAAGTAGTGGTACCGCCCAGACATAGTCTCAGAGAGACTGTCAGGCAATGATACCACTAGTTTTGGTAGTGGTATCGTTAGTCTGGGCGATGGTACCACCCAATGCAGTGTCAATGTCAGACCAACACTAGCAGTGGTACCGCCCAACACAGGAGGTGGTGCCTCTCGTACCCAGGAAACCCGGGATGAGATATTTTTAGGCTCCAAGTTTGAATCAACTTAAGGCCTATAAATACCTCTCTCATCCCTGGTTAAGATACACAAATATTGAGAGGTAAAAAGAAAGAAACGCTGCTGTAATCTTATGTGAACTCCTCTCAAAGTTCTAAGTATTAGAATAGCTTGAGAGAGGAGTAAGTGGGGGTGTAAGAGTTATCTCCTAAATCTAGTAAAAGGAGAAAGAGGTGTAAAAGGTGGTTGGTCTTCACCTATTGAAAGAAGATTGATAGTAAATGCCGGTGGCCTCGACGGAAGAGGAATCGACGGAGTGGATGTAGGTCACGACGACCGAACCACTATAAAAATCTAGTTTGCGTCTCGTCTTGAGCAATTTACTTTAATTGCAAATCACTTTACTTGCTTACTACTTTTAATATATTTACGAATGTATTTCAAGTTAAGATATTTACGAAACGGTTTTCGTCCGAATCAGTTTTGATCGAAACGAAATGATTTGAATGCATGATTTTATCGCTGCACTAATTCACCCTCCCTCTTAGTGCTGACTAGTTCCTAACATTTATGTCATAACATATACATACATCATACATCATAATATATCCATGCACTCTTATATTGTATATCATAATATGTACATGCATCATATGTCATAACATATCCATACACTCCCATATTGTACATCATAACAAATAATATACACTTTTACATCACATGTCATAACATGTCTATGCACTGCCATATTATAGTGGCAACATATATGTAGACTCCCACGTGGAACATCATATTATACACATGTATGATATTTATTTTTATTGTAATTCATATATCCTTATTCTTATGCAATGTATACATTAATATCATACTTATAACTATCTCATGATAATCATTTCATTCAAAGTATACTTTTAAAAATATATTTGAATACACATAATGCATATGATCATTATTTAATAATAAGTTAAGCTTATATTACCTTATTTGACTTAAAATGAAGTTTCTCTCGTGCTTTTAAACTTCTAAAACTCATATCTTGATATATAGAGATGATATGTATTCAATTCTAAAGCCTATATCCTTTAAGAGATTCTTTTAAAATATATTAAAAGAATAGACTAATTGTATCCCTAAGAGTGTCAATTTAGCTTGACCAAGACTCCATTACTAAAAATAAAATATTCTAAATACTTCATATTGGAACACTCATAACTCTATATACAAGTTTCAAATCAAAGCAATACTAGATGCTGTAGAATCATAACAGATTAATTCAACACATATCCAAAAATCAAAGATTAAATTACACTCTATATTACTCAAAAGTAGCTAAAAGTATTAGTCCCTAGGTTATATTAGTAGTTATATTATAATATGCTGAACTCAAACCCTAGGTTATATATATAAAAGGGTTATGATTTTTTATTTTGTTCTTCACTAGCAATAGGGTCTTTGACCTTAACAATAATAAGATGAAGAATTAAGAGGATTGGTGAAGAAGGAAAGAAAGGTTTTGTGACTTATTAGGTTGGTAAGGAGAATGAGGCCAAAATAGAGGTATTTTGTGAGCTGCTTAAGAGACAACCAAAAGGCTTTTGAGTTCAATCCTATCAAGTCTTATCTCAAGTTTTTCTTTTTTTCAAATATAATTTTAGGGTTGCTACGATATAATTTGAGCTTAATTTGGATTGACAACAGTGATGAGTTTTTGGTCTAAATTCATTCTTCAATCTCACTTAGGTATCTTAACATTTTTAGTACAACACTCATCTTTGATTTTCATCTCCACTTAATTATCCATTTTTTGAGAAACACTTAGGGTTGAGAAACACTTAGGGTCTACTACGATATTAGAGTCTCTTCTAAATGCTTATTGCTATAACTTTATCTCATACAAAATCTACTAGCACACTTAGGCTTATTGCACTAGAGGATCACATATTTTCACTATAAAACATACTTAAAATACATATCAATGCAAATGTATACTTTAAATAGTATTTAGAAGAACTTTGTGTATAATATTCTTCAAAGAGAAGAGAAAGAAGTGAAAACAATAGAGGCAAAGGAAAGTAGAATAAAAAAACTTAGGCAAGGAGGAGATGGAAAACAAAAGAAAAGGGAGAAGGAAGAGAGAGAGAGAGAGAGAGAGAGAGAGAGAGAGAGAGGAGAAGAAAGGAAAGTAAAAGAAAAAAAGCAGAATCATGCATGCCGAGAAAGAAACAGAGAGGAAGTGAGAGAAAAGAAAGAAAAAGAGATAAGAAAAGAAAAACAAAGGGAAAAATTAAAAAAGTATGGAAAATTTATTAGGGATTCATTTTGATATCAAATTCAGATCAAACCCAAGAAAATTATATGAGGAATGGTTTTAAATTTTCTTATATTCTTATTAAACAGATATGTGTTTTGAATTATAGATTGATGAATTTTAATGTTTTTGGTTAATTTGATATTTATATCATGAATATGATAAAAGAATAAAAATTGATAATGTTAGAAAAATAAAGAAATAAAAAGAGGTAGCAGAATTATATGTTTGTATAGAGGATATGCAGGTAAGTATATGATAACTCTAACTAGTCTGTTTTCTAAAGTATTAATGTGTGTTTGAAATTTATTAATACATATGATTTACTTAAATTATAAACCATTTTATTGCCAAAGGAATTATATGTTGACGATTTGGAAAAGCATATGATTTGAATAGTTATTTGTTATATTACAAGCATGATTGATTTATGTTTTCTAATTCAAATAAAAATATGTCCAATATTACATTTGAAAAGGATTGAAAAGTATGTGAATATTATTAGTTTGGAATGATATATGATTGAATCAATTTTGAAATGATATGCAAAAAATTATTAAAAAATATAATTTTATAAAAAAAATAATATATTTGTTTTAGTAAAATGATAGTTGTTTGATATGATAATTATCTAGACCTACTAATAAGAGTTATACATTGGAATATATTTTAAAAACTAGTTTCTTCTATATCCTAACATAGGAAGATATGTGTTACCTATATATACTATATACTATGGGAGTTAAATATAGTTTTGAACTTTGTTCCAAGGGTATAATATGGTCGTAGCCATTGATACTACTATGATTTTTACTTTGACATATACACCATAGTTATATTATGTGTATGGATAACTAGCTATATTTATATGAATGATAGTCTTTACACTATAATATTTTATTATAATCAAGTCAAATAATTAATCTACATATGAAAGTATGATGCTATCTTTTTATCTCAAATTGAATCTAAATACATTGACAATGCTCTCAAAATGCGTATTTGCACTACATGAAGAACTAAATCAATTTGGGAGAAATAAGGTGTAGATACGACCTAGTAATCATATTATAATTAGCACTAAATGGGTATTTAGGAATAAGAAAGATAAATTTGGTATTGTGATTCGAAACAATGCTAGATTAGTGGTCAAATGTTTCAACCAAGAAGAAGACATCAACTATAAAGAAATCTTCACTCCTATAGTAAGGCTTGAAGCCATAAGGATACTCATTCCTTATACATATTGTAAAAATTTTAAGCTATTTCAAATGGATGTCAAAAGTGCTTTTCTCAGTGGCTTTATTTTCGAAAAAATTTATGTTGAGCAACCACCTATATTTGAGAATTTTTTTTTCAAACTATATTTATAAGTTATCCAAGACTCTCTATGAGTTGAAGCAAGCCCCAAGGGCTCGAAATAAGAGACTTAGCTCATTTCTTATTAAGAATAATTTTTTAAAAGATAAGTTTCATACCACATTATTTATTAAATATTTTAAAATACTTTTTTTATTATTCAAATTTATGTTGATAATATTATTTTTGGTTCTATAATTGAATTTTTATATAAATCATTTGTCAAAAAGTATAAGTCAAGAATTTGAAATGAGTTTAGTGGGTGAATTGACATTTTTCGTAGGATTGCAAATTAAGAAACTAAGTAATGAAACTTTTATTAGTCAAACTAAGTATACTTTAGATTTATTAAAACAATTTTATATGTATAGTGCTAAGGTTATTAATACACCAATGAGCACTTCTACAAAATTAGATATGGATAATGATGAAGAATACTTTGATGAAAAGACTTATAGAGATATGATAGATAGCTTACTATATCTTACTACAATGAGACCTAATATAATGTTTAGTATTAGACTGTGTAAAATTTCAATCTAATCCTAACAATCTCATTATATAGCAATTAAAAATATTTTTAGATACTTAAAAGAAACTCCTAATATATGATTATGGTATCCAAAATCTGAAAATTTTGATTTGATTACTTATGCTAATGCAGACTTTACTGGATATAGAATAGATAGAAAAAGTACCTCTAGAACATGTCAACTTCTAAGTCATACACTTGTTTCTCGGTCTTCCTAGAAATAAAATTTTGTTGCATTATCTACAATCGAGGTTGAATATGTAGTAGTAGATGTGCATAAGTAATTTAGATTAAAAATACCTTAGAAGACTATGAAATTTACTTGAAAAACATCCCTATAATATATTAACATTATATATTATTTTATTAGGAATTATATTAATAATCATGATATATCGTTAGATTTTATTGACATAAAATATAAATTAGTAGATATTTTTATGAAACCATGAGGAATAATTCAATTTCATTAGAAGAGAATTAGGCATGTTGAATCTTTCAAACACATGAATTTTTCTCATATATTTTTATGGATCATTATCTTGATTATTCGGTATTTAAGACTTGAGTTGTCTTTTGAATCAAGATCATTTACTATTTGATCTTAACTTTTTCTTTTCTCTATTTACAAAAGAAAAGATTTGTCAAAATGAATCATGGTCTTTTGGCATTCACTTTTTTTATCTTTCATGATTTGAACATATTTTTTATATTAATATTTTTCATATTATGATTGGAACATTAATGTAAATTTTTTACCAATATATCCTTCCTTTCTTTTTTTGATAATGACAAAGGGGAAAAAGAGAAGTGCTAACTTGCACATCTCAAGAGAAGCAAAAAATTTATTAGCTTGTATATTTCAAAGAGAAGCAAAAACTTGCTAGCTTATATGTTTTAAAGAGAGGTAAAAAGTTACACTTTTCTCCTTTTGGTTGATGACAAAGGGAGAGAAGTTATGATGATTTGAAATTTCAATCATGCATATTATGATGTATCTTGTTGATTTGAAATTTTAATCATGTATATTATGATATATCTTGATGATTTGAAATTTTAATCATATATGTTATGATGTACCTTGATGATTTAAAATTTTAATGTTTTGGAATCATGCATATTATGATATACCTTGATGATTTGAAGTTATGCCCAAAGTTATGATGATTTGAAATTGTTATGTTTTGGATTATGCAAGTTATGATGTACCTTGATGATTTGGAATCTTAACTCATACTTTGATATTATGATGATGCATATGATATATGCAATGATATATTAACTATGCATATAAAGTGTGAAAGTCACTTTCATTAAAATTATTTCAACTTGAATTCAAAGACTAAAATTAGAAGGTTATCTCTTCCTGAATTCAAGTTTATTTTGATATGACTTATAGATAAGAAGAGTTTAGTTAAAACTCCATCATCAATTGCTTATCATCATCAAAAAGGGCGAGATTATTGAATCTCGGATTTTGATGATAAAATCAATTGATAAAATTATAAACTAATGAGTGTTTGAGAAAAGTGATGTAGGACTAACTTCGATCATAGAAAGGTAAATTGATTGAAGTGGGAGAATCATACTTTGGCTCCGAGTGTATCATATAAAAAATCGGACGTCAAGCCAAAAGGATTAAGTATTACGCTAAGATCAGATGTTATAGGAGGTCAACATACTAATCGATTGGGCAATACATCAAAGGAAAACATGATGTGCTGAGAGTTTGGATGAAGTGCCGGATGAACGAATGACATGCAAGATAATATAGGATTCATGATTGTAATCATTTATGTCTTGATCGAAGTAGTTTAGGTTTTAATTGAGTTAGTTTTGAGTGTAACTATGTCAACTTAATTAAGAGTTCATTGGGCTTGAATCAACATTGAATTGGGCCTATTGGAAAGCCAATTCAATAATCTGAAGTTGGGTCCACTACTAGACCAAGCAGTGGAACCACTTGTGAGTTGGAAAGTACGGAGTGTACATTTTCAAAAAAACCCAACGGTGGTACTACCAGAACATAATCTTCTAGGCTGTTAGGTGATGGTATCGCCTAAGCAGGTTGTGGTACCGCTAGTGCTCAGTGTGGCAAGCAGTAGTACCACCCAACACTGGCGGTAGTACCGCCAGTACCCTAAAAATCTAGGAATAAAACTTTTTGACTCCACTTTTGAAGTCATTTGAGACCTATAAACACCCACTCATTCTTGCTTGAGATAGCAAGAAAAGAGCATAAAAAACTTGTGATTCTAAGTGTGTAAACTCTGTTGAAATAATTGAGTTCCTTCCTCCTTAAGCTTCTAAGTCATTCTAAGGGAGGTGTGAGGATTACTTGTAAAAGAAAGTTGTAAATGTTCTATCTTAAGCCGGCGGAAAGAAGAAAAGAGTTGTAATAAGGATTGTTGATCTTCGTCTATTGAAAAATAAATCATAAGTGAAAGCCGATGGCCTCAACGGAGGAGGAATCGGGAGTGGACATATGTCACGACGACCGAACCACTATAAATTTGATATGTATTTTCTTTTATACCCTTCATTACTATTGCTTACTAATTTAATTGCTTGTTATACTTACTCATATTCTAAGTTAAGTACATTTCTAATACCAATTTTATCTAACGAATTTTTGTATCATTTCTCTATTTCAAAAGTACTAATTCAAACCCTCCCTCTTAGTGCCTTTACGATACTAACAGATAAAATATATAAATTATAAAGAAACATTCACTCCTATGTCTAAACTTAAAGCTATAAGGATATTTCTTACCTATATATATTTTATAAATTTTAAATTAATTTAAATTGATATCAAAATTACTTTTCTTAATGGTTTTATTTTTGAATATATTTATATTGAACAATCACCTAGATTTGAAAACAATAAATTTCTAAATCATATTTATAAATTATCTAAGACTCTTTATTGGTTGAAAGAAAGCTCATAGGGCTTGGTATGAGAGACTTGGTTCTTTTCTTATACAACATAACTTTTCAAATGGTAAAGTCAGCACTATATTATTTATTAAATATTTTAATAATAATTTTTTATTCAGATTTATTTTGATGATATTATTTTTTATTCTACTAATAAATCTTTATGTGAATCATTTGCTAGGAGTATGAGTTAAGGATTTGAAATAAGCTTAATGGGTGAATTGATATTTTTTTAAGATTACAAATTAAGCAATTAAATGATAAGAATTTCATTAGTCAAACCAAGTATACTCTTGATCTATTAAAATAATTTTATATAAATAATGCTAAGGTTATCAACATACTAATAAGTATCTCTACTAAATTAAATATAGATAAGGAAGGAAAATACCTTATTAAAATAATATATAGAAGCATGATAGGTAGTTTACTATACCTTACTACAACTAGACCTGATATACTGTTTAATATTGAACTTTATGTAAAATTTCAGTCTACTCTTAAACAATCTCACTATAAAGCAGTAAAAAAAATAGATATAATATGAGATTATGGTATCCTAGATCTAAAAATTTTAATTTGATTACTTACGCTGATGATGACTTTGTATGATGTTGAATAGATAGAAAAAATACCTATAGAACTTATCAGTTCTTATATCATATACTTATTTCTTGGTCACCCCAAGAAGCAAAACTTTATCATACTATATACAACTAAAGCTGAATATATTGTGATAAGTATATGCTGCACACATATAATTTATATGAAGAATACTTTAGAATATTATGGGCTTTTCTTGAAAGACACCCTTATAAAATATAATAATACTAGTGTAATTTGTTTGATAAAATATCTTATTCAATACTTACGAATAAGTATATTGACATTAGACATTTTTTATTAGGGATGATTGCTATATATCTTTGGATTTCATTAACATGAAACATTAGTTAGTAGATATTTTTATTAAACTACTAAATAAAGAATAATTTAATTTTATTAGAAGAGAATTAAACATGTTGAATCTTTCAAATGTATGATTAAAAATATTTTACTATTTGTTCTCTTATGATTCCTTTTGCTAACGACTAAATGAGAGATTTATCCAAATAAATTATGATCTTTCACTTACTTCTCGGTGGTATTCATGACTTGAGATTGATTTTATAATTCTTTTGTATTTATGACCTATATACTCTATTCTTTTTCTTGATAAAAAAGAGAGAGAAGAAATAACTCATATATTTTTGTTAATGACCAAAGGAGAGAAATAGTGATTCGTGCCTAGCCTATGTGTTGAACAAGGTGACTTAAGATGCTTTTATAAATTTTTTGTTTATAGTGACTCATGCCTAACTTTTGTTAATTATTCTTTGAAATTCAAATCTAGATTGAATATTTAGACTTACAATGATAATATCAATAAGATCGAATTTGTTTCAACCTAAATTTAAGACTACCATTGAAAGAATATTATTTTATCTTCTTGGTATTCTTAACTAAGCTTATCGCTGATAACATAATATTGAGATTCTTCATGTACCATGATATTAAAGTAATTTTTATTTTTATACAATTGGATCGTTGATATACTTCTTTTTTTTTTTCTTTTATGACAAAGGGGGAGAAATAGTAACTCATACTTTTTATGACAAACAGGGAGAAGTGACTTATGCATGAACAGAGAGAATCATAATGTCTCACTAACCAATAATTTCTCCCTTAACATAAATTAATTACTATAAATGATATATTACTTTATTATTAACTTCTATATTTGTGTATTATAGTTAAGGAAATAATTAAATTTGGTTTCCTTAATCACATAGATAAGTTACGAATTCTACTAATCAATTAAATTATTAATTGAATTATTTCCTAATGAGTGATTTAATATTTAGGAAGTAAATAATTTACATTCCATTTTTGTGTGTGAACTATAAGAAATGAATATTATATTACTTTTTTTGTGTGTGAAAGTAAATATAAAATAAATTAAAAATAAAAATTAAATTATTACTTACCTTTCGGGGAGATATCATCTTCTCCTATATAAAGGGATTACTCATCCCTCATTCTCTACTAAGCCTAACAATAGAAAGATTGAAGAGATGACTTTTTGGGGATATGATATCAAGGAGGGATAATCAAAGAGAGGTAGGATCCTTTCTTTTTAATTAGCTTTGATTTGTGTTTTGAAATCTTACGTTGAGATTGTTATAATTTTATAATGAATGATGATGTTTTAATTTCGAAATTTCATGATTTATAAATAATAATAATTGATTTGTGATGTTAGACTGATTATTTGATTTGTATTTATCTTTTAAGCTTAAGTGAATTCTAATAATTAAATTAATATTAAAATTCACTTAAGCTTAAAAGATCAATACAAATCAAATAATCAGTCTAACATCACAAATCAATTATTATTATTTATAAATAATAAAATTTTGAAATTAAAACATAATTAAAAAGAAAGGATCCTACCTCTCTTCGATTATCCCTTCCTTGATATCATCTTCCCGGAAAGTCATCTCCTCAATCCTCCTATTGTTAGGCTTAGTAGAGAATGAGGGATGAATAGTCCCTTTATATAGGAGAAGATACGATCTTCCCGAAAGGTAAGTAATAATTTATTTTTTTTTTTTTTTATATTTTCTTTCACACACAAAAAAAAGTAATATAATATTCATTTCTTATAGTTCACACACAAAAATAGAATATAAATTATTTACTTCCTAAATATCAAATCACTCATTAGGAAATAAATCAATTAATAATTTAATTGATTAGTAAAATTCCTAACTTATTAATGTGATTAAGGAAACCAAATTTAATTATTTCCTTAACTATAATACATAAATATAGAAGTTAATAATAAAGTAATATATCATTTATAGTAATTAATTTATGTTAAGGGAGAAATTATCGATGATTACATCTCTCCCCCATTTAATAGAAATTTGATCCCCAAATTTGATTAAGAATAACATTAATCAATATAGTTAGCTTTTGAAATACTAAGTCGAACAAAACTAAATTAGCTTGAAAAATATTTTAATTAAATGTACCACTCGAAAACTTTTTAGTTAAAAATATATATATTTATATATTTTTAACATAAAATATATGACAGATTAATAAAATTTATTGAATAAATTTGGTTTTAGATTACCCAAGTATATCAAATTATATATCTAATAAGTCAATAAAATTTTTAATTTTTAAAAATTAATTGATTGTTCACATAAAATATAAGTTGAGGTGCAACTCAACAAAAGCAATTGAAATGATGAAAATTTATCCAACTATTCAACATATATTCTTTTATAATTTTGAATGATTTATATTTTATATATGTCAAAGAAATAACATTATATCTAATTCTCATTAGACTCATCATTTCATTAAACAAATAATATCTGATAATTAATTTTACATTAAATCAAAACTATATTTAAATTAATTACTTATATAATTAAGTTTAAATATCAATGCACGATCAAATGTATTCTAACTTCTATAAACCATCCTAGCATATGTCAAGAATAATATATGGTAACAAAAATTATAAAGGTAAATACTTTATATTTATAAAGTTCTTATAAAATTTTTGCACTTAAAATTATCAAAACTTTTACATTAAGAGAGAATAACTGAAACTTACTATAATCTTAATGAATAACTAAGTCATATATATCTCAAAAATAAAATAAATATTCTATAATTAAATTAACATCCTAATTTACTTTTCGAAAAGGCGACAAGAGGATCATGAAAAAATCATATTCAAAATAAAAATTCTTATGAGAGTTTATAAGATAAACTAATATGACACTTATTTTAATTTAGAGAAAAATTAAAATTTTGACCTTCTATAATCCTATTTCAAGTCATTTAACGAAATTCAACTAACATCTTTAATCAACTATTTTTATAAAGTAAATTATATTTGACTAAAAATGATCATAATATCTTAAATACATGTTGTATTTAATCTAATTCTCAAAATCTAAATCTTAAATACTAATTGGGTCATCTAATATTCTAGTCCTAGGATCCCATATTCTAATAGATCCTCAAAATCATTGCTCTAATACCATTAAATTTGTTACATCCCGATTTATAAAAAGAATAATAAATCGGTAATTTACTATCCATAATTTACATAATACACTCCCTCCTTTTCTTTTCATTCATCTTTGAATTCAAATCATTGTTTTACAGTAGTAAATATTCTATTAGCTAGAAAAATGATATCTTCTTCATAGGGTCATAAATCTCTTCCACCCAAGCTTCAGATCTATTATACAATAGTAGATTACTCTGAAAATAAATATAAAATAAAAACACATCAGCAATCACACATGTTGGTAGGAACCTCAGAAAAATCATAAAAATAATCTTCAATATTTATGAAATATAAACAAATATGAATAATTCAATATGAAAATATATCTATTCATCATAAAACTTATGCATCAGAAAAATGATGATAATTTCTTGCATAATAAACAAAATCATGCATCAGCCACATGTAACACATACATAATAATAAAGACGTACATCACCCAATGGTGCACTCTCCTAACAGCGGATGGAGAGGCATATTCCACGGGATGGATTCCTCCCAACAGCGGATGGAGATAATCTATATTGCACTCCCAACAGTGGATGGAGTGGTATCCCTCACCCGTCCAAGTGGGGACACGTTCCTCCCAACAACGGATGGAGGAATCGTCTAACTATCACATCTGACGGCCCGCTAATCCCCGAAAGGAATTGCCATACCTGCCCTCGACAGGGATACATAAACATCTATGATTATTCATTTATACTCATTCATTCACTCATGCATACATCAAGAAATCAATATGATTAAATATTATGATAGACCATACTTGATGTAAATCTATTATACTATGTTCATTGGTGGCTTTGCACTATGATGAGCCCGTATCTCCTTTCACAAGTTACACTCCCAATATGAACTACTAGTCTAGTCGCATCTACTATATGATACTTATCATATCAATATCATAAATATAGAAAACCAATAATTATTTTCAAATAAAACCTTTTAATTCATTAAATCATAAAAGCATTAAACATCAATATCTCAATAGCCCTCAATCAATCAAAATCCTAATTGGAATAACTCGACTTAAACCAAACTCAATTCGATTATAATCTAGCGGAACCAATATCAAATCCTTATGGAACCAGTCTAGAATCACTCTAAACCGATCTAATTTAGATTTGATTGATTTTGATTAGGTCAAATAGGTTTGAACTAGTCAAGTTAGTTTAGAATCACCCTAAATCGATTTTAATTGATCAAACTTATCTGATTTCGTCAATTAATAAGCTCAAACCAATAGAGAGAGAGATTAGACTATGTCATATAGTGCTAACCCAAACCGAACCAACCCACCTGAGTCTTGGGCGGGTCATATACATTGCATATACCTATTCCAAATACTAGGTTGAGTTAAGGTACGACGGGCTATATAAAAGGAGCGACGATATGTCTAATGCTAATCGCGTAGTTAGATAAGCTTAACTTCATAGACTAAGTTAATCCTCACTTATAAATTGGACTGGGCCTTACCATTGAATTAGGCCATGCTTGGCTCACGAGTTGATCCTAGACAAATGAGTTGGGGTCGTATCTGACCACCTAGACTGAGTTGTATCTAGCCGTGGCCCATGCGTAGCCATATGGTTAGGTCGTACCTTACCATATGAGTTGGGTTATATATGGTCACATGGACTGGATTGTACCTAGCCACATGAGTTGGCCCATGCCTAACCACATGATTGGGTCGTACCTTACCGCATGGGCTGGGTCATACATGGTCATATGGACTAGATCGTACCTAGCCACATGGGTTGGGTCATGCTTGACCACATGGGTTAGGTTGTACTTAGTCACATAAGCTAAGTTGTATATGACCATATGGTATGAGTCGATTCGATCTGGTCGATCAACTTGACTCAAGTTAAATCCCAATTAGACTCCTCTTATCAAATTAGATTTTAATATTTAAAATTATTAAAGAATTACTTAAATACATTAATTAAAACTTTAAATTCATGATCTAAAATTTAAACTAATTATATCATAGAAATTCACAGTTCTTGAAACATAGATATAACTAATTAAATAAATCATAATGTCTCTAACTCATACAACTCATGTTTGATTTATGCAAAAGGTTAATATATAATTATTTTTAATTGACATTATAAATTGATAATGTTTAAATTTTAAAATTTTAAAATAATTATAATTATAACTTAAAAATTTTAATTTATTGAATATTAATTTTTGAGCTTGAATGAATGAATCATAATATCACAAAAATTAATTTTTTTAATTTAAATTCAATATAATCATAATATCATAAAAAGGATATATGATCATTTGAATTTAAATTTATTATTACTTTTAAAAATAATATATAGATAAGGGAGTTTTATTAAAATCTCATCCTCAATTGGTTGAAAATGGGGGAGATTGTTGAATCCCATATTTTGATGATGAGACCAATTGATGAGTTTATTAGACTAATATACCGTTAAAATAAGTGATGTAGGAAATACTTGGATCATAGACTCGGATCACCAAAGGGCCAATTGTCGAGAAGGAGAGTCAAATATTGTGTTAGGAAATTGTCCAATCGAAAATTGGACATTCAATCAAAAGGATTAGTCAACATGTTAGAGATCAAACTTCATACTATAGGTTTGAGCATTATGTCAGATCAGATATTATGTCAAAAAATTGGATGCCATGAAAAAGTGGACATATCGGTGGTATAGGCAATATATTGAAGGAAATAATGATGTGTTAGAGATTCGGATAAAATGTTAAGAGATCGAATAATATGCGAGTAAACAATATGTTAAAAGCTTTAAAGATATGTTGGATACGTTAAGATCAAAGTCGAGATAGATTTAGGCCAATTTAAGATAGTATTGGGTTAAAATAAAGCTCACTTATCATAGAATGCCAAACACATGGCCTAAACTACCTAGGCTAGTAATGGTACTACTTATAGTTGTAGTAGTACCACCTATTAAGATCTTAGTGACACTAGGAAGAGGGGTGGTGAACTAGTGATATAGCAAATTTTAATCGACTTTAAAGTTCGATCATAAAATTCGTGTCAAAAATATGATTAACAAAATATCAAGTGTGAGCAAGGGTTACGAGTAAAATCAATGATAATAAATAAGTAATTACAAATAAAAGTATAAGAAAAATAAGAAATGTAAATTGATTTATAGTAGTTTAGTCTTCCCGACGTACATCCACTCCCGATTTCTCTTCCCTCAACGCTATCATCTTTCACTATCGATCTCCTTTCCAATGAGTAAAGATCAATTATCCTTGTTATAACTTCTTTCCATTTTATAAGTTTAGGAGAGAACCTCCCGACTCACTCTTTTATAAAAGATCTCTCATCTCCTACAACTTAGTATCATAACTAAATTCAAGAGGGAGAAAGAGACTCAAATACTGCTCAAAGAGATAGTTACAATACTTCACAAACTCAAAAATAGATGTTTTATCAACTAAGCCTGAGTGAGATATTTATAGGCCCCAAAAAGTTTTAAGAATAGGGCCAAAAAATTCAATCCTCAAAATTTTAGAATACAAGCAATACTATCACCAGCATTAAGTGGTACCACCTTCTCAAGTTTTGATGACGTAATTCTAAACTTCGACGATACTACAACTGCAAAGTTTAAATTTTAGGTAGAACTATCACCACCCTAGGTGGTACTACTATTGCTATAAGTGGTACTATCATGGTAAGGTTGAAAAGTACAAATAATGTTTGTCAGCTAACTCAGGTGGCACTACCGCCTAAGCTTAGTGGTACCACTACCTAGGCCTATTTTAGGCTACTAGTTTGGCCTTTTAATAGGCCTAATTCAGCTCAACTTCAAACCCAATAGCTTTCTTAATAAGTTGGCATTATTTCAACCTAATACCAACTCAAATTAACCTAAAATAAACTCAATCAATATTTTGACAGATCAACCACATATTTGGTACATTTATGAAACTTTCAGTATATTGTATGCTCTACTAGCATATTATATGATCTTACGATACTTTGTTTGAACCTTCAGCACATCACCCTTTCCTTTAGCATATCACCCATTCCATTAGATGTTAACTTTTCTATGGCATCCAATCTTTTGATGTAATCTTCGATCCTTCCAATAAGATGCCCAAACCTATAGCACAAAGTTCAATCTCTAACTTATCGACCAATCCTTCGACTTGATATCCAATTTTTAACATGATAATTTCTCGATGTAACATCTGACTCTCTTACTCAATAGTTGACTCTTTGGTCTATTGAATCTCAAATTTTGATAATGAAACTAATTAATGAGTTTATTAGACCAAATATGTCTTTGAGAATTAATTATAACATTCTTTATTATGAACTTTGCCTTAAAAAATATCCCTGTAAAGTATGATAATATTAGTGTAATTTACTTATTAAAGAATCTTATTTAATATTTTTAAACTAAATATATTGATATTAAACATCATTTTATTAGGGATCATATAAGCAATCATAATATATCTTTAGATTTCATTGACATAAAATATCAATTAGTAGATATTTTTACTAAATCACTAGGTGAGAAATAATTCGATTTAATTAGAAGAGAATTAGACATGCTAAATATTTTAAATGCATGATTAAAGACCTTTTGCTATTTGTTCTCCCATGATTCTTTCATCTTGTTAATGACTAAGGAGGATTTATCCAAACAAATCATAATCTTTCACTGTACTTCTTGCTATTTTTGACTTAACATTTGTTTTGTGACTCTTTTGTATTCTTGTATACTTTATTCTTTTTGTTAATGACAAAATAAGAGAAGAAATAACTCATATATTTTTATTAATGACCAAGGTGGAGAAATAGTGATTCATGCCTACCTTGTGTTGAACAAGGAGACGTATGATGCTTTTATAATTTTTTATTAATTATTCTTCAAAATTCAAAACTTGAATGAATATTTAGCCATGCAATAATAATATTAATAAGATCATATTTGTTTCAACTTAAATTCAAGGCTACGATTGAAATAGTATTATTTTTAATTTAAGTTCATTATATTTTTTAAGATAACATATTGATTAAGAGAGTCTTATTAAGATCTCATCATTATTTGATTTTTCGATATCAATAACCTGAACTTATCTTTGATGATATAATATTGAGATACTTCATGCACTATGATATCAAGGTAACTGTTATTTTTACATAATTGGATTATTGATATACTTTAATCTTTTTATTGATGACAAAGGGGGAGAAATAATAATTCATACATTTTATTGTTGACAAAGGGAGAGAAGTAGTACTCATGCATAAATAGAGAGAATCATGATATCTTACTTATGATTTTTTATTATTATATAGCTTATGTTTGATTTATGCAAATAGTTAACTTACAATTATATTTTGATTGACATTGCACATTGATAATGATTGAAATTTGAAACTTAAAATGATTATGTACATAACTTCAAATTTAAAACATGATTGAACATTAATTTTTGAGCTTAGATGATTAAATCATAATATCAACAAAATCAATTTTTTTAACTTGAATTCATTAAAAGAATTTAAAAGGATATATAATCATTTGAGTTCAAGCTTATCATAACTTTTTAAAATGACAAATAAATAGGAGAGTCTTATTAAAATTTCATCATCAAATTGGTTGTCATTATCAAAAAGAGAGATATTGTTGATAATTTTGATAATGAAACCAATTGATAAATTTATTATATTAATATACTTTTGAAATAAGAAATATAATACTTTAATCACAAACTCAAACTATCAAAGGGCCAACTATCGAGCAAGAGAATCAAACATTATGCTAGTAAATTATCATATTGAAAATTAGATGTCGAGTCAGAGGATTGGTGGGTATAATGAAAATCAAATTTCATGCTAAAGGTTCAAGCATCATGACAGAAAAATCGGATATTATGTCGAAAAATTGGATATCGGGATAAGACATGCTAGTGGAATAAGTGATATACTAAAGGAAAATGCAATATACTAGAGTTTTTGATGAAATACTAAAGGATCAGAAAACATGTCGGAAAAGCATACAAGGTATCGAAAACTTTGTAGATATGTCATATGTGTGGTTAATTTGTCAAAATCTTATCAAAGTTATTTTGAATCAATTTAAGTCATTATTGCATCCAAACAAAGCAAGTTAAGTTAGTATTACATCAAAACAAAGCTTACTTATCAAGAAACTCATTGGGCTTGAAGCTAGGCCGAATTGTGCTCATTAAAATACCAAATCGGTGGTCTAAACTAGACCTAAGTGCTAGTACCACCAAGCTTAAGTGGTAGTATCTCTTGAGTTAGTTAACAAGTATTGTTTATGCTTTGATAGTCTTTCTAGTAGTGGTACCACCCATAGAGGAGATAGTATTACCTCGGCCAATGATTTATAGTTGTGGTTATAGTACTGCTAGTACCCCAAAATTTTAGGAATTAAAATTTTTAATTCCATTTTTGAAGCCTTTTGAGCCTATAAATACTCCACTTATACTTGATTGATAAGGCATCCATTCCTAAGCTTGTAAAGTATTATAAACTCTCATTTTGAGCATAGTTTAAGTCTCCTCCTTTTCTTGAGTTTAGTTATAATTCTAAGTTATAGGATATAAGAGATCTTGTTAAGAAGAGAGTGTAAAAATTATCTTCTTAGGTTGAAAAAGAAGAAAGTTGGAATAATCGCAATTGATATTCGCTTGTTGGAAAGAAGATCGATAATGAAAGCCCATACAACTAAAATTTTTAGTTCCATTTTTGAAGCATTTTTAGCTTATAAATATCTCACTGATACTTGATCGATAAGACATTCATTCTTGAGCTTATAAAGTATTGCAAGCTCTCATTTTGAGCATAGTTTGAGTCTTCTCTTCTTTTTAAATTTAGTTATAATTCTAAATTGTAAGAGATAAAGATATCTTATTAAAAAGAGAATTTGAAGGTTATCTTTTTGGCCTGCAAAAGAAGAAAGTTGAAACAATGGCAATTGATATTCGTCTGTTAAAAAGAAGATCAATAATGAAAGCTGATAACCTCAAGAAAAGAGAAATCGAGAATGAAAATAGGTCAGAAAGATCGAACTACTATATATTAATTTATCTCTCCTTATTTATCCTTTACTTATGATCTAGTTTTATTCTATTGCACTTGATTAATCAAATTTTTAAAATATATTGATTTATTGATTAAATTATAAAATTGATTAAATATACTATTTCACTAATTGACATCCCCATCTTACTGACATTAAGATCTTAACGTATCCTTCTGTACATTTTTAATGCCTCTTCTGTTGAAAAAGGCTGTGCATGATAAAGCGCTGCATACTAGTTTTGACCCAAATCCTTTAGCTAGTTTGGACCCAACTCACCAAGGGGGGACTCTTGAAACTTGGAAGCCAAGATGATGGCTAACAAGGTTCTTTATGCCATTCTCCATTCACCCAACAAACAAATATACAGTTTCTGAATATGCTCTGCATCACCTTCAAAGAGATGTATAAGTTGTTGGGGATGGAGGAGCAAGAAAAAACAGAATACTACGATACGAGTAAAAAGAATCCTTTCGACTCAAGAAAACTGATGTAGTATTAAAAACAGGAGGAACACTTACAAGATACCAAGTGCACACAGACTCTCTATCTATCTGTCTCTTTCTCTATATCACTTGCTAGATGAACTACGATCCTATTTATAGGACCTAATGACAACCACCCTATAACTACTAGATCATAAGGTAGTTATTGAAACCACCTTATAACTACTAGATCATGATTGAAGTGGTTATTGAAATCACCATGTAACCACTAGATCATGATAACAATTTAGATAGATAACTATGAATCATATCTCAACACTCCCCCTTGATTCATAGTTGCATACTCCAATTTGCGACATAAAATAAATATGCTTTCGAAGTGGAAGTGATTTGGTGAGGATATCCGCAACTTGTTCATCCGTTCCACAATACTTCATTGTGATGGCTCCACTTGCTATAAGATCTCGGATGAAGTGATAACGTATCTCTATATGCTTCGTTCTTCCATGAAACGTTGGATTCTTCGTCATTGCAATTGTGGCTTTATTATCACAAAATATTTCCGTTGCTTCTTTTTGTTCTTGATGAAGATCTTCAAGAAGTCTTCTAAGCCATATTGCTTGACAAGCTGCTGATGTTGCGGCTACATATTCTGCTTCCGATGTCGATAATGCAGTTATTGCTTGCTTTTTAGAACTCCAAGATATAGCTCCCGATCCGAGGCTAAAAACATTGCTTGAAATACTCTTTCGATCATCTAAATCTCCTGCCCAATCACTATCAGTGAAACCAGATAATTTAAAATTAAAATTATGAGAATACCAAATACCATAATCTGTAGTTCCAGCAATATAACGCAGAATTCTTTTAACAGCTCCGAGATGATGTTTGCTTGGGCTATGCATAAACCTGGATACTACACCAACAGAAAATGCAATATCTGGTCGAGTATGAGTTAGATAGATCAAACCTCCAACCAAACTTCTGTAGTATCTTGCATTTGTCAAACTTGTACCATCTTCAAATTTCAATTTCTCATTTACATTCATGGGTGTTGCTGCAGCTTTGCAATTAACCATGTTAGATTTTTTGAGTAGATCCATTGTATACTTTCTTTGTGAAATAAAAATTCCATCTGATCCTTGCTTTACTTCCAACCCAAGAAAATAGTGCAGTAGACCTAGATCTGACATTTCAAACTTATTCATCATGCATTTTTTAAATTCTGTCACCAAAGAGTTAGATGAACCCATATATATAATATCATCAACATAGAGGCAAACCATTAGAATATTATGTTCACCTTCTTTCTTTAGATAAAGAGTAGGTTCATTATTGCTCCTCTTAAATCCATTTTGAAGAAAATAATGATCAATTTTACTATACCATGCCCTTGAGGCTTGTTTAAGCCCATAAAGAGCTTTCCTTAGTTTATACACCTTTTCTTCATGTCCTTTAACTAAAAAACCTTCAGGTTGAGCAACAAAAACCTCTTCATGTAAATCTCCATTTAAAAATGCAGATTTTACATCAAATTGATAAACAGGCCAACTTAAGTGAGCAGCTAAAGCCAAGAAAGTTCTCACGGTTTCGAATCTAGCAACTGGAGAAAAGGTTTCATCAAAATCAATACCTTGTTGCTGTGAATATCCTTTTGCTACAAGTCGAGCTTTATGCTTTTGGATACTTCCATCTGCATTAAATTTTGTTTTGAACACCCATTTTAATCCAATCGCTTTCTTTTCTTTCGGTAGATCCATTAGCTCCCAAGTTTCATTCTTCTCAATTGACTTGATTTCCTCCTTCATTGCTTTTCTCCATTCCTCTTTTTTAACTGCTTCATCAAAAGTTGTATGATCTGAAATAAACAAAGCAAATGTTGAGTTATAAATTTCTGTCAGTGATCTGAAATTTCTTGGAGGGGTTTCATCTGAGGAATCCGAATTTGAACTGCTATTGGGTGAGGTTGATGATGAATTTGTTGGAGCAGGATCTGTCACTTGATTCTGCGGAGTGTCTAGTTCTGCTGGAATCTGCATTTGTGTTTCACCTTTATTGGTCTCCCAATTCCAACTTGCCCTTTCATCAAACATAACATTTCTGTTAATAATAACTTTGCCACTAACAGGATTATATAATCGATATGCTTTAGATTGTAAAGAATAACCAATTAAAATGCATTTCTCTGATTTTTCATCAAGCTTGTGATGATTTTGTGAATTCACCAAAGCATAAGCAATATAACCAAAAATTCTTAGATGTCTAACACTTGGTTTCATACCATACCAAGCCTCAAAAGGAGTTCGATTCATAACAGCCTTTGTTGGTGAAATATTCAACAAATAAACTGCTGTTGCAACTGCTTTTGCCCAAAACTAATTTGGAAGATATTTTCCTTTAAGCAAACTTCTTACCATTTCAACGATAGTCCGATTCTTACGCTCAGCTATACCATTTTGCTCCGGTGTATATGGTGCTGTCAATTCTCTGTGAATACCATTTTCTTCATAAAAAGAACTAAACTCATTAGATAAAAATTCACCACCTCTATCTGTCCGTAGTGTCTTTATATATCTACCACTTTGTCTTTCTACAAGTGCCTTAAACTTTCAAAAATTATCAAATGTTTCAGATTTCAATTTCAAAAAATATACCCAACTCATGCGACTATAATCATCCGTAAACAATAAAAAATATTGACTTTCACCAAATGATTTTGTATTCATAGGTCCACATAAGTCAGCATGAATTAATTCAAGATAATTAGATGCTCTCCATGCTTTTCCAATAGGAAATGGTTTTCTACTTTGTTTGCCATAAATATATCCTTCACATACATCAAGTGTATTAATCTTAGGCAATCCAAAAACCATTCCTTTTTGACTTAACAACATTAAACCTTTAATGTTAAGGTGTCCATATCTTAAATGTCATAGACTAGACTCATTCTTTTGAGTTGTGATAAGCGCATGTCTTTCAATATTTGACATATCAAGTGGAAACATCTTGTTTTGTGTCATGCAAACATTTACTATAATCAAACCAGATTTCTTATCTCTAATAGTGCATGAACCATCATCAAATATTACTGAATATCCATCATTTACTAATTGTCCAACACTCAACAAGTTATGTGATAAAGTAGGAACAAAGAAAACATTATCAAGGTATTTTACCTTCCCTTGATTTGTCTTCACCTCAATTATTCCTTTCCCTTCCACTTGGATTTTCTTGCTATCTCCAAGTCTAACATTCAACTTGTGAGTCTCATCAATATCTCTAAATATTGATTTTATGCCTGACATATGATTAGAACATCCACTATCCAAAAACCAAATATCATTTGAGATGTTATGAATTTGTGAATGAGTCATAAACAACTTACTATTTTCTTCATTTTTCTCCACATAGCTTGCTTGCTTTTCTCTTTTCCAGCAATATGCCTTCATGTGACCAAACTTTTTACAATAGTGACATTGAATTCCACTTTTGTAATTTTTTTGATCATAATTTGATTGCCCTTGTTCATCATAGTGTCCTCTTCCTCTTCCTCTTCCATTTCCTCTATCACGAAATCCTCCTCTACCACGTCCTCTTCTTGCTGATTTTTTTATCTTCTTTTGAAGTAGAAGACTCCCCCTTAACCTGAAATGCTTTTTCTTCACTTTTTTCAAGTGACCTGTTCAACCTTACTTCATGTGCTTGCAAGGAACCCATTAGTTCATCAAATGAATAAGTAGATAAATCTTTTGATTCCTCAATTGCGACAACAACATAATCAAATTTCGGAGTTAAACTTCTCAAAACTTTTGCAACAATTATATGATCAGGAAGATGTTCACCATAAGATTTCATTTGACTAACAATTTCAGTCACTCGAGAAAGAAAATCTTGCACCGATTCATTGCTTTTCATGAACAAAATTTCAAACTCACGACGGAGGGTTTGAAGTTTTACCGTAATCACCCTTGATGAGCCTTAAATTCATTTTGAAGTATCAACCAGGCTTGCTTTGAGGTTGTCGCTGCTGCAATTCTTGAGAAGATCGTCTCATGTACAGCTTGATGAATGAAGAACAATGCCTTTGAGTCCTTCTTTCTATTCTCCCTCAGCCTGATTTCGTCATCTGGATCTGCATATCCATTCTCTATTAAGTCCCAAAGATCTTGAAACTTGAATAGAGTCTTCATCTTGATACTCCAAAATTCATAACTTTTGCCCGAGAAGATGGGGATAAGGGGTTGAGACACGGAATTGCCATTGAAAGCCATAATGCCCAGTTCAGATTGAAACCCGGGCTCTAATACCACAAATGTTGGGGATGGAGGAGCAAGAAAAAACAGAATACTACGATACGAGTAAAAAGAATCCTTTCGACTCAAGAAAACTGATGTAGTATTAAAAGCAGGAGGAACACTTATCACGATCCTATTTATAGAACCTAATGATAACCACCCTATAACTACTAGATCATGAGGTAGTTATTGAAACCACCTTATAACTACTAGATCATGATTGAAGTGGTTATTGAAATCACCATGTAACCACTAGATCATGATAACAATTTAGATAGATAACTATGAATCATATCTCAACATAAGTTCTAAGATATGATCGAAAGTATCTTCTCATTCCAGTTTAAAAGCCATCAGTGGAGCCATCAAGGGGTATCTTACTCTATTTCTTTCTAAAAGTAATCGTTTATCTTCTATTGTTGTCAATTTCATCTTACTTGTCCTAAATGATTCTAGTCAGTTAGAATTGCTGTGGTGTAAGGAGAAAAAAACCTGCAAAGGAGTTTCTCTTTTTTGTGTCTGAAGAACACAAAAACCTGCTCTTCTGTTACTACAATAAACTCATGCTGATGCTGAACAATCTTTAAAAGCTATCGAAAGATTTCGGCTAAAGGCGCCTCAGGTGGAATTATACTTTCTTGGTCAGTTAATTTTGTATATGTCTATTCATGCAGTATTCAATTGCATAATGACATGCCTTGGCTTTTAACTAACTGGTATTTATGCTTGTACATCTATTTTACAAGACTTTTGAAAATGACATGCCTTGGCTTTGAACATCTAATTCAACTAATGGAATGATCTAAAGAAGAAATTTTTTCTTTGTATGCCGGAACTATATAAACGCTCTATTTTATACTTTAAATAAAAATAAATTTAATCGTATTTCCTTATGCGAAACTACATAGGAGATTTGGCACATAATAGAAGTAACTAATGAAGGCATGAATAGAGTTAAAAGAGTCTAAAATAAATCTTTTGATGCATGATTTTAAATTATTTCGAATGAAACCAAGCGAGACTATTGAAGACATGTACACTCATTTTACGGATGTCGTCAATGGTCTAAAAGCACTTGGTAAAAGTTTTTCTAATTTTAAACTTGTTAACAAGATATTAAGATCCCTTCCAAAAAGTTAGGATCCTAAAGTAATAGCAATACAAGAAGCAAAGGACCTAAATAATTTTTCACTTGAAGAACATGTCGGATCTTTGATGACCTATGAAATGACATATATGGCAAATGATGAACTTAAAAACAACCTTCCAGATAACAGGAAGGACTTGGCATTTAGAACAAAAGAATACCACTCGAGCGAAAGCTCAAGTGATGATGACATAGAACTCTTCACAAATAAATTTAAAAAATTCATAAAACATGAAACTAAGAACAAAAATGAACTTAAAAAGAATGAGCTACTAAAGAAGAAGAAAGCACTCAAGGCGACTTGGGACAAATCGAGTACATCCAAAGATGAGGAGCAAACCATCAAAGGCGATGTGGCGAACTACGACTTAATGGCTTTCGACGATGAGGTAAATGACTCAATCGAATCTCACTTATCTTACAATGAATTGCTTGATGTTTTCCATGATTTATTTGATGAATGTAAGCTAGTTGGGAAAAAATATAAGTTGTTAAAAAAGGATCATGCTTCTCTTACTAGTGAATTTAAAAAATTAAAAAATGAGTATGATAATTACATGTTAACTCTTTGCACATTACATGAGTTAGATTTACTTAAAAAGGAAAATTTATTTTTATAACAAATATTAAATAATTTTAAAATTAGTAGCAAATCTTTGAACATGATTCTTGTCAATAAGAGTCATGTTCGTAGAAAAAAAGGAATTGACTTTGTGAGTAACACTCAGCAAAAGCCAACCATTTTTGTTATAGGACCATGTTACATGTTTCCCATGAAAACAAATATAATTTTTGTGATAAATATGATCATTTTGCATATAAATATCCATTGAAAAAGTATAACTAGTTGGTAACACGAAGGACTTAGTGCCAAAAGCTAAGAAATAAACTTTAGGATCATTTATTATGAGAGACTTTAATTGTATTTTAAATTCTGCTGATGAATTGGTGGTAAACATTTTTGTATTAATGCTTCAACGTGTGCTTTTAGAGATTTTGTGAAGACCTATAATTTTACTGATTTATATTTTTTTTATCCTAATTATGTATGGTGCAATAATAGAATTGGTACTGCTAGAATGTTTGCTCAATTAGATTGGAATTTGGCAATAATTTATGGATCAACTCTTATGGTAATTCTTCTGTTTATCATCTCTTGCGATTGTGCTCAAATCACTCTCCTCTCAAAATCCATCTTAAAAGTCACAACTGTAGCTGAAGTAATTTATTTAGATTTCAAATTTTCTAGACCCATTACCCTGAGACTAATGATTTAGTCTCTTCTATTGGGAATAACTCTTCTAATAATTGTGAGCTTTTTTTCTTATTTTCACTCAAATTCATGTAAAGCTTGTCGAGTTTTCTCTCACCGGAAGAGAAACAATCTTGGTATTTTAGAAACCAAGTTAGAAAATGTTCAAAACAAAATTCTTGATTTTGAATCTAAACTCCATTCTTTTGTAGTTGTCCTCACTTTATAATCTTCAAATGGCCTTAATTAAGTAATTAAATCGCTTACATTCCTTCCTCCATGACTCATCTAACAAACATTTATTCCTAAAAATAAGAATCCTACTCTAATAAATTATTTTCAGACAATCGCCTTATCTAATGTAAATTATAGAATCATGGCTAAGGTTGTTGCAAATTGCTTGAAACTTTACTCAACACTATTATCACTATTTATTGTAAGGGTAAAAATCTTATTATTATAATTAAAATTAATTTAGAAAAGGCTTTTGACATACTTTTTATTGGGAAGATATTTTGAAAACTCTTTCAATTATGAGTTATTTTTCCCTATAAATACATTACTTGGACTCAAAATTGTTTTCGATCCCTTAATTTTTCTCGCTTGATAAATGGAGAAAAAGTTATTCTATTTTTCATAATAGAAGTGGGGTTACACAAAGAGACTCATTAGTATATTATAGTGACTCAGATTTTAACTCTTAACATATAAATGAAGTTGCAAGAAATAAAAGCCTTACTCCTCTTAATTTTGCACCTAATTGCAAACTTAGTCATATTATGCTTGCTGATGATGATTTTTTTATATATATATTTTAAGCAAACAATAAATCCTGTAATACTATGAAAAAAAAAATTAAAAGTATGAATCTCTAATAAATCAACATATCAATGCTTCTCCAAATCTATTTCTAGATCTAATCAAACTATCTATCTACTCTTTGCTAGGCTTCCAAAGAGTGCTCTTGCCCCTTCAAGAATTCCTTTTTGAGTGCTCATGATGACATTCTAATAAGAATGATTAGATCCGAACTGGTAATTTGGCAGACCAAGCATTTATTTCAAGTTAGTCATTTAACTAACTTTAATTAAATGAGTTTTTACCTCTATATCTATTCATACATTATTAAGTGTTACCTGGATTTAGGATTACATCATTAAAAAAAATCGAAACCTTAAATCAAAAAAAAAAAATTGACATAATAACTCAAATTCCAAAGGTTTACATTTGATTAAATGGCACACCAATCACTTTAAATAGGGATGATGTTGGCAGGTCTTAATGTACAATGATATAGCAGCTTTAAACACACTTTGAAAGCCTTCAGAATCCTTAGATATGATTTAAGGATGATGGTTGTCAATGGTCCAGTGTCATTCATGTACATTGCTAAATTAGCATGATTTCATAAATCTAGTTGGAGATGGAAAGCATTTCAGACAATCAATGTTTACATACATTACATTATTAAAGGAAGGATTTTTCAAACAAATAAAAATTTATTCAAATAATCTTTTTCTTGGCTTTTTAATATATCATTCTAATTCAAACCTGCATATATATTAATTAATTAACAATATAACTTGGTTGATAGTTGGAATAATCAATTGCTATTAGAGATGGGTGATGTCATAAAAGTGGTAAGAGATTGCAAAGTATCCTAGTGATAGATAAATAATACCAGGATGGATATTGGAAGGATCACCCCTTATGGGAGGTGCATTTTATTCATCTAAAGAACTAGAACCCAACATACAGATACTACACAATGTTGGTATGATTGGCTAAACCTTCCCCTTATTTCCAGAATTCTATCTCTTCTGTTGGAAACTTTCTCACAAAAAAAGACTTCCTAGTCATTTTAATATAACCTTTCATCCTATCTGTCCTTTATGCAACAGTGAGCTTCAACCAATTAAAGGATTGGTGGCAAAACTACCATCTGCAATACTGTGTTGAAGTTACAAATTCAGACAGACTCCATCACATCACAGTCGCAAACCTCTGCTCAAATTAAATGAACAACCTCTATGTGGCAAATCCAAGCATTTTATTGCTGGCATCAAACATCGACCATACAGAAGGGCTACCAGTAAATCCAGATCTGATAAGCTATCAGTTGTATGGGAAAACTAATTTCCCCATCTCAAATCTTAATTGATATTTTTTTGAGAAAAAAAAAAAATCAGTGAGAATACTGTTCCATGTAATAATATAATAGCACTCAGGTAGATCAAGTTTAGGGATGACAGTACCCACAAATTTCACTTGATTATATATCTAAAGACTCAATTCGAAGTGTCTTAACTCGAGACTGGCTATCTTTATTACTAACCAATTACTGCAGAAACATGGCAACTTTATTTTGATATATAACTACTATTCAATCAGTCTACACCATCTGCTACATTGCTACACAAAATTCCAAATGGTGGTGCTTATCATTCCAAAGAATATGGCCACTAACATGAAATGAAAACCAGGAGTGAACAAAACACCATCAGAAAGAATGCACATTCATCCATAATTAGAACTAACAATGTAGAGTATAATCGTACAAGACAAGGTACATTCCATTTGTCCTCTCATGTGACAAATGAATAAATGATTCTTAATTCCAAGGTGAAAAGAATGGTACAGGCTGGAGCTTGGGACTCAAAACTCCAAAAAATCAGATGATTTGCTAAGCATGAACCACAATTACCTAAGACAAACATAGAAATGTAACAGGGCAAAGAAAACAAACAAACAAACCGCTGCTTATTATACAAGGACCTGCCTACGAGAGAAGCTGCACACTAGGAACTCCCATGGGATCTAACTGATGATATGGACTGAGCTGAGATAGATGCAGTTGGGCTGTTAGAGTCTCTCTCTCCGTTACCAAATCTTGCTTTCCCACTAATCCTACTAATGGTCTCTTGAGCAACATCAAAGAACCAATCATCACTTGGGAGAACACTGCATCAAGCACAGATGATAGTTTGAAACATCATTAGTCTCATAAGGAGAAATAGGGAACCATGCCAACTTTCTGAAATAATATATTCAATAGGACTAAAAGAAATTCATCAGAATAAGAGGCTATTACCACATCAAACTGATATACACCAATCAGTATGGTGAATCTTTTCGAGGCAATAGATTTAGATATTCACCATACTGATTGGTGTATATCAGTTAAGCAGCAAAAATCTCTTACGAACATGTGATTCTTTTCGAGGCAAAAAATCTTAAGAGATTAAAATAAAAAGTCATTTATTGAATGCATGATGCTGATGAACATGTCAGCACCCCTGGTACCATGAAGACAAGAAATTGTTGCTGTTAAAAGAGAAGAGGGAATCGACAGATAGGGAGCGAGAGTCTTGCGAGCGAGAGAGTCTTGCGATCGCAATGTATAAGTAAAAACATTCCCCATCCACTCCAATTCCTTTATTTTTCTTCCCCAAACCATAGTTCTGTCCGGATCAAACTGTTTCCGGATCATGTTACAAAACGTTACTTACAATAGTTCTCAGGAAATATAAAAAATAGCCTTAGATACCATCAAGAAAATAAAGAGTGCATCATATACATGTCCTTCTTCAACTAAACAAAATATGAGCAATAGAAAATCACTTAAAGATGTCAATCTAAACAAACAATTTTACGTAGTCTGAATACTCTTGTTACTTAACACAATTTTGCATGTCTTGATATCTACTATTAATTAGTGCAGGATACTTTGTTGGATTTCCTCTGGAGAAGAATTGGCTAGCCAGCAGATACTCATAGGAACATGCTAGTCAACATGCCACTGACAAGGTACAGCCGTGCAATTTATTCCCACAAGTGCCGAGCCAGCACAATAGTAAAAAGATGAAAAATGCGGTCTGATTAAACCCAAAACTATTATTGACTTCATCTGAACTCCAACGATGACTACGGAGTGCAATTAATTTGGTTAGCTCCAGCTTCAAATAATCAACTGATTAAAATATGACCAAGAAAGCAGAAGTACATGAAACAAACACTAGAAATTTGATTGTTCAAAAAATTGTTTCTCAATAGACCCAAACATGCATTCAACGTGGATGAATCATCAATTATGTGACGCTTCTAAAATCATCAATTACTTGAAGCTTCTAAAATCAAACAGTTGAAGATATTATTTAGGTTGAGTTCAGTTAAGCTAGTTGTAGATGTATTATGTCAAGAATGAGATATATTGGTGTCAGATCATTTTTACATATATTAGAAAGTTTTAAAACTGAAGATATTATTTAGCTTGAGTTCAATCAGGCTAATTGTAGACGTATTATGTCAAGCAAGGTATGCAATACCGTAGTATTGTACCGGTGTTTCGAGGTTGGCTCGGTATAGTACGGTACCGTACACCGAGCGATATGCCAGGGCGTACCGAGCGGTACACCTAATTTAGGTGTAAAAACATCCGAAAATATCTGAAAATAAAAAAAAATTAGGATAGGGTTTTTAAGTTAGAAATAAATATAGTAATAGCATAAGTTTAGCAAAATCAATGTAAATTAGGTAAAAATAGTATCACATATCTTTTTCGGGCTTTGAAAAACATCTTGTGTAAGGTTCATATTTCAGTCCATTACGAATTGTCCTTATGTAAACATACCTCTTGATTAGAAAGTTCTTCCTCTTAATCTTCCCAAATTAGCCTTGATTCAATTCACAAATCGTTGTTTTGTAGAGTTTATGAGAGCACAAATGTGAGAAAAAAAGAGTTTGAGATAATTTAAGAAAGTGAAAATGTAATAGAGTGAAATAGGGGAGAAAAAGGGGTTTAAATACTATAAGAAAGGGCTCCAACAATTAATTTAATCGTTGGAGCACTGTATCACTGTTACCGAGCGGTTTTAAATATTTCTTCATCTTACTATGGCACACTAGTAGTGCTACAGTGTAGCACTGTAGCCTTGTAGCACGTTCCGTCCGGTAGCGGGCGGTCCACGTACCGGTATGTCGTCAGACCAGTACGTACCGCACGTACTGGGCGGTACCATTAGAAATTGCATACCATGATGTCAAGAATGAGATATATTGGTGTCTGTTCCTTTTTGCATATTTTAGAAAATTTTACATTGAGTTATAATAATTAAATTTGTTTTTATTTCTAGGAGTCAAAGGAAATTGAACAAGAGCACTAACCGACTGGCTATAATCCACAATGGCCTACATGGCAGTCATTTGATCTTAGCTAAAAGGAAAGGAATCAAATACTAGTCAGATAGGTACGTACCATCGGATTGACCAGTCCAACCAAGGACCGATCACGGACCAGTACCAACAATTTTTTTTATGATATCGTACCAGTCTGACCCCAATATTAAGCAGGTATTTAAATCCTTATTGAGCTTGCCTCGTGAGAAAGATGTCATTAAACTTTAATAGGCTCAATACATGCTTATTTATCAACTAAAGAATCCATGTTATTTTAGGTGTGGTGTAGATCCACACAGTGATTTAAAAAGGCGCTCAGGCGCTCGCCTAGGCGCTCGAACGAGGCGAGGCGAGGCCCGAGTGCCTCGCTTCACTTCTAGGCGGCGTGCTTCAAAGAGGCGAGCGTTCCAGGCAGCGCGCTTCAAAGAGGCGCCGCTTGGGCGCTCGCCCGAGCCCAGGCGCTTCAAAGAGGCGCCGCCTGGACGCTCGCCCGAGCCCAGGCGCTTCGGGCGAGCACCTGGGTTAAACCAGACGACCGAACCAGGATTTTAGGTCTAGTTCGGTCTTGGTGCTTTAGTTGGTTCAATCGAACCAATTAAAACCGATATCAGCTGTCGCTGCCCAACCCTAACCCTCCCGCTGCCGCTCCCGCTGCTCGCCGCTGTCGCTGCTCGCTACCGCTGCCGCTATCGCCGCTCCTGCTCCCGCTCCCGCTGCTCGCTACTCCTACCGCTGTCGCCGCTCCCGTTGTCGCTGCCTCCTTACACTCCCGCTGCCGCTGTCGCTTCCTCTTTTCTTAGTCAACACCCCCTTACACTCCTCTTCCTTCTTCTCCTTCAGTATACTGTTAACAGTATACAGTATACTGTTAACAGTATACTAATAATAGTATTTACATTTATTAGATCAATAATATATTATTTTGATTTTGTATCTTAGATTTTCTTAATTTAATAGCATATTTTTATTTAAAATTTTAAATAATTATATTTATTAATTATATTATATATTTTTTATATTTTAGCGTCTCGCTTCGCTCGGGCGAGCGCCTAACGCCTCAGGCGTTTTTGGACCTTGACGCCTTTTGGCGCCTAGCGCTTTTTAAATCACTGGATCCACATTTAATAGGGTGATGACTTGCCTTGTTAAATTAGGTGAGATGTAGATCCACATTTAGTAGGGTGATTTACCTTCGAAAAGGTGTTTCAGCAAGCAATTTGTGGCCACATATGTGGTCATATGATTGCACTAAATGAGGTATATGGTGCCTCAACGTATAGTACAACTGCGTATGTTCTTACACTACATATAGGATGCAACTTCGGTGTCCAAGCCTGCCAGAGTTGGCAAATGTGTATTTTGGACTAATTTAGGATTGAGATTTCCCTACATGACTTAATTTTGGGGCTGGAACCCAAACCTGACTTGAGCCCCACCCAGCCCAATTCAACACAATTAAATTCCTTGTTATCTTGTATCCATCAAAGTAACATTTCAATTGAGACATTTTAATGTTTAACCTGGACAACCTGCATGTGCCCAAATAATGCATAGCAATTTGAAGTTCATTCAGATTTGATAAAAATGTACTATCCTATACATCTAGAACATAACAACACATCTAATGTTTAACCTAGAACCAAAATAGTGCTACAATCAGAAGGTTTATTAAGTATAAGATAAAATTTATTCTCGTTCAAAACCCTTCTTGAGAGATGAATAGAGGTTAACAAGTAAAAATATGATATTGATGCCAAACTTTACGACATGAGTTATAGCAAAAAAAGAAAAATAATGAAGGTCGAAACCAAGAAATGTTGTGTCACATACTGGACCTATATGGATCCCTGGCCAGACCGGTATGTACCAATCAGTACTGGTGTATCGACCCATGGTACGCCGCTATGTACTAGTATTTTGAAGACGAAGAAGAAGGAGAAGATGTAGTGGAGGAAGAGGAGGAGAATGGAGAAAGAAAAAGGAGGAAGGCAGAAGTGGCAGTGGAAGGAACAAGAGGAAATGATGGACGAAGGTCAATGAACTAGATACCTATTGGTGGTGATAGAATGGCACTTTAGTTTCTACTTGTTTTTGTCCCATATTGGTAAAGCATCTGTCTGTTCTATGGCAATATGCCCATAAAGAGGTCCATGAGAAGGTCAATGTACAACAACAAATAACTGACATGATCCTTTCCAAACTACACAAGTCTTCCAAATAAATGGTTATCTCAGGGAACTTAATGGCCATTTAGAAAACTGTAATTGCTGATCAAATATCAGAATCAAGTTTGAAATTTCTCAATTCACTGTTTCTCAGGAGTTTGGTTGTCCAGATTGTAACCCATCAATTCAAATGGGAAAAGGCAACACTTTAGCATATCAAAGTCATTCAACTAGATAGAAGCGCCTCTCAATGTAGGCATGGTAGTCGCAACTAGTAAGAACAATAAAGGAATGCCTTCTATTCTTGCTGGATGTTCAGTATACAATTAGATGACAGAAAGAATGGATGTTCTTCAGTAAATGAAGAATACACAAATGCCAACTCAAAGAAAAAGTCCAAGAAAAAAAGGCTAGAATCCGTCCAGAAGAACAGATGAAAATATAGCTAGAAGTATCAGTTACTGGCACCAAGCACTTAATAATGATAAAGTTGAGCACAAAACGCAAGAAAAAAATTATTTTAATGGAGTTATAGTGACTTCAGTAAGTTACCTGTCTGGATTCATTCCAGTTGCAGAAAATGCAGCCATAGCTCTTTCAATAATGTCTACAATAACTTGATGCACATGACGAGACAAGAATCGGCCTTGGCCAAAAAGGATCACAAACTGCATATCCAGGTAAAACTGCAGAAATGAAAAGAACAAGCAACATTAAAAGCTAAAGGAGAAAAATAATTTCTGGTTTTCCAGGGTTATATTATTATAAAATATGACAAAACACAAAATTACACCTGCTGTAGACCAAAGGGACCCAAAGGTCTTTGTCCCTCTTCAATATCCTCCCAAAAGCTCTGGTCTTCTGAAAGCCATAGTATGACTGTTTCTGTGAGTCTCATCATTAGCAATGTAGCAAATCTTTCCCTACCAACAAATATATCTGACGCTATGCTTGCCATTCTATTCAATTTCGCATATAATTCCTATGAAAAAAAACAGTTGTCAGAAGGTTTGATTGTTTTTGGAAAAGAAACATCTATGAAAATATGCAGAAACTACTAAAATACCATTATGCAACAAGATTATTAACCAAAGTTTTAAAGAAAGCTTATTTTATTTGTGGTGCAGAGGATAGGTAAATTGCTTTCAAGATTTGAACCAAGGATTTTAATTTCGAAAATACCGCCCATACCGGATGGTACGTACCGGTCCGCCAGCAAACCGGTACGTGAACCGCCTGCTACCAAGTGACATGGTTCTCAATTTCGATGTGTACCACCCGGTATAGGTGGTACATATCGATCCGAGAGGATACCGGTACGCGGATCATCCTCTACCGGGCAATACTAGTGTTTTGACTGGTACCAAGGCATACCAACCGGTACCACCCCGGATTTCAACCGTTACCGAGGCAAACCGATCAATACGCTCTGGCATGGTAGGTGAAAATATTTTTAAGATTCTAGGATGTACCATTGATACACCTTAGCGTATTGACAGTATATACCGGTACATGCCATACCGAGCAGAGCTCGGTGCGCCGATACAAACCGATATTCAAAACCCTACTAGGCGGTACCATCGATTGGGATTGCTTCTGCCCCATTACCACCCTAAATCGATCGATGACGATCGACTTCAACCGTCACCGCCCGCTACCAAGTGGTATTAGTAGAGGGAGAAGAAAGAAGAGAGGGAAGAAGAGGGAGAACCTAAAGATCCGACACCGCTCTCCCTCGACGATCCCAATCCGTCGCCACCCTCCCTTGCTGGACGTCGTAGATGAGATGTCGCGTCCTCGTCTGAGGCAACGAAGCCCCGGCGTCATCGACAACTTCTCCTCATCCGCGTGGGGAGAAGAAGCCTCAGCGACATTGTGGGGAGAAGAAACGAAGAGTAGCGACGAGACATCGCCCTTTTTTGTGCGGGGAGAAGGAAACCTCGGTACACCCTGATGTACCACTCGATACTCTATACCGTACTGTACCGAGCTATGCTCGAAACTTCGATATGATATAAAATTACGATCCTTGCTTTAAACATTATAACTAACCTTCACAATCTTGAATTGCTATTAGAAACAAAAAAAAATCATACTGGATAGTGATAAATGAAAATCATACTTGGTGGGTAAAGGCTCTATAGAACATGATGAGTATTTTAAATTATGAATCTTCAGAAACTCCAAGATTGTTGTTCAACCTAACTTAAAAATCACAAACTTCAGAAACATCAATGAGTTGTTTAAGGCAACTGATAAATTGGCAATTATAGATCCTAGTAGAATAAAAATGTTTAAGATCCTATCAACTATAGAATTAGTCTAGGTGAATATTAAAGCCAGAAGAATTTTTCACATTCTCCTTCAGGAACCGATATTTTCCATGATGCCTCAGGTTTGCAAATATCATAAATATTCCTCTGAACCAAGTAAATGATAATGCATACCCTTAAAGGTTAGAAGTAATGGTGCAAAATACTTCTGTTGTTATCTAAAAAATTCACATGGTGCCCTTAAAAACACTCAATCTTGTCAACGGAGATTTCTTGGAAGACTAGGCTAGCTACTGGTTGGTAAAGATGCCTTAGGTAACCTATGGCCCTATACATTGCTTGCCTGGAACAGTGTATAAGACATATACATGTGTATGGAACTGTTCATATTTGCATGAATAGATATATTTTATATAGTGGTTGTTATTCTGCAACCTGGATGAACAAAAATTATGGCTGGGAAAATCCACTGCACACCGACCCTTTCCAGAGACTTCTTGGGAGGGCCTCATGCACCTGGTCACCATTTTTTATTACATATATGCAAAAAAATGGTATTGTTCTATGCAAAGACTACCATACCACCTGAAACAGCACGAAACAAGAGCTTCGTTTCAGGCGGAATGCACAAAGAGGGGGGCATACCGCTCTGTCACGGACTTAGCTGGTTTTGCCTAAGTCATGCGGCACCCTTGCGTGTCCGTCCGCAAAGGTCAGCCTCCCCGAAGCCTCCCATGGTCCCTTAGGACCCACAAAAGAGAAAACGGGTTAGAGAAAATGCCTCACTCGGGATCCACAAGCAAACATTCTAGGAAACACTTCATAGACAATGCAAATTACAAACAGACTTTACAAGCTCTGAACAGTTGCACAACAAAGGGTCAAAATGGTCCACTACAGACCGAAAATCTCTCATAAGTGTCCACATGACATAACCTTTATTTACAAGCTTAAAGCGGCCACCAAACCCAACTAAAATGGGACCATTAAGCCTTCGGTCATCCCTCTACATGTTGTGCAAAGCATGAACATACCAACAGACACGGACATACATAAGCATTACATCAAACATTCTGTTTCGAAGTTTGTCCGTGACAGCTCGATACGCAGGAAGAAGGTACAGAATGATCGAAACTCAATCGCTACCAACCTGTAATGGTTGGATTTCAACCGTACAAGTTCAATCTTGGTTCTCCCTTTTAGAACCCCCTCCCTCCCCCTCTTTCACTCTCCCTCACTCACACTCTTTCTCCCTCTCTTTCTCAGTCATTTACCAAGTGAGTAAGAGAAGGCATATGGAACTAGATGTTACAAAGGAAATATTATCTCTGAAGCCTCTGAATTGGGATTCCACGTAAGGCATACAAGGTTTTTCTTGCAAAAGTTCTATATCATAAGTACCCTTGTACGAAATATTATATATGATGTTCTCAGTAGCCAATACATAGGCATAAATAAAAGAGAAGGCGTATAGAACTAGATGTTACAAAAGGGAATAGCTTGATATATCTACATCTCAATAATATTTAATAAGCAAGAAAATCCAACTATTTGGGGTCACTACATGCTTGGAACTTCTGAGGTCACTGCTAGTCAAACCAAGAACATCAAGTTCTTTCTATTGTTTCTTGCAAAACTTCTCCATTTTTCCTCTACTTCTCGTTGCAACACTAATTTAAATTGGCTCAACATACCTGACCAGTGCATATACAAGTCTCCTTTGGTGAAGTCCATGTTATTTTAAGATATTTCCATCATCTTTTCCATGATCAATACTACCTCCAAATGTTTATGGATGAAAACATTTCTTATCTTTTTTTCTATATTAAGTCCAAGCATCCACCTCAACATTCCAATCTTAGTGACTAACATTTTAATCACATTATTTTGTAATTACACACCATTCAAATTTAAATGCAATTATTATAACTGTCTTAAAAATTTTACTTTTAATTTATGAGGAACGGAATACAACAACCATAATATGCTTTAAATGAGTGTCCCCAATTGAACCATATCTACAGCTTAGGTGAACTAGTTTCATCAATAACTAATCAATTGTATCAAAGATGGATCATTAGGAAATTATATTCCAAACAAAAAATAATGAAATTAAGTTCCAAAGTAAATAAATACAACAAAAGGTAGATCCTTCTGTTGCAGGCTTCCCCAACTACAGCTTATAAATTATAGATATAAATCTATCTTTCCTTCTCGCTAAAACCATAGTAATAAGTAGCATGATGACAAAATAAGCTACATGTAACTTCTTAAGAGATGTCATCGCCTAATTCCATTCTAAAGGGGTCTAACCAACTTTTCTAATTGTTTTACTTCTTCACTTTTCTTTGTATACACTTCAATATATGTCATGATCATAATTTTCTTCAGCAAGTCAAAAGACTGCAAATCTTTTAGGGAAATTCTTAAAATCTGAAACTGTTCCAGTAAATAGAGTAACATCCGTGTGTGTTGTGAAGGCATGGCTACTAGTCATAAATCAAATTACTTTCTGCAATGCATAGTAATGGAGGTAATGTTTTTATTCCGTAATTAAAGTAATTAAATGAAACGATACTTGAAGTTACCAGTTGAAATGGTTACCAAATGCAGTATGGAACGGAATTGTTTGATAGACTAAAGAGAAATAAATGAGAGGATCCTATTTCCGCAAGTAGGATTCATCGTTAGCAGGTTTTACAATAAAAAAAATTGGAGCCAAAGGTTGACACTGAAAATGGGTGAAGGTTTCCCATGATAATGAATGTTTAAACATCTACACACTAGAAATACCTGAAATATTGGAGAAGGAGCCCATTCTTGCTCTTCAGAATTCATATCCATATTTAGATACATATCTGCACCTAGATTAGTATCACCATCTTCTGTGAATATAAGATCAAGAGCATGCTGCCTACAAAAACTATCACGTAACCTATCAACAGATCGCTGCAGTTTCTTTTTCCATTCTCTTTGTTCTGGCATACGAGTGTTTCTCTCCAACCCTCGTTTACGAGGATCTTCCATGACACCAGACTGATACAATGGAGAAAGCTTCATGACTGCTCGAGGAAGCAAATCTTCTGCCAACAGAGATGCATTTGCTAATAAAGCCAATTGTTGTGTTTCAGTCTCTGCTATTCGAACAAGTTTACTCACAGGACCATCCAAATTTGTCTCCTCCTCCATTGAACTTGGCAATGCATTAATCAGCAAACTGATATATGAGTTGAAGACCTTTAAAAGACCATCCATGGAGGAACCCCCTAACTGCATGCTCAAAAGTGGTCCCACATCCTCAAAAAAATCCTGCAAAGCCATTCAAAATGTCATATGACAAGATGAACATAGATACAAGAATTCTCTTTATGTAAATCACAAATATGATAGCAAATTGGGACCATTCGTACGGCATTCTAGCATTATGGTATTCTTCAATCATCAAATTGTTCATCCATGTGAGTAAGTCACAACATCACATGCATCATCCTTTTAACTCAATCATAACCATAAATTTTGAATAATTATTTCATAGGATTGCATGCATCATCCTTTTAACTCAATCATCATCACACATGCAAAATAAATGTAATGTTCTCAGCTGTCTTGATATTTATAAAATTCTGTCACCATGTTCGACACAATTACATGGGATTCTCATTTGAAGTAATTTAAAACCTCAATCTTAGCGTCATTTTCTTACTAGTTTGCAAATGACTTTCATAACATTTGGAATATAATATAAAAATAAAATATAGCATTGGTGATTTGGAAAGATCATTGGCCAAGTCAAATTACATGATTAAACAATATAGTCCAAGAATGCTTTACATGATTCAGGCAGCAACAATCAACCATAAATGACAAACAAACAGTATAAGCTATAATATGCAAATAAGAAAATAAAATGATTCCATCATGCAACATGTTTCCTATCATTCATTATCCTCAGTCATTTTTAGTTTTAACCTGCATCTTAGCATCTTACACCACATATTTCTCTCTCTCTCTCATTTCCCCACTATCAAAGGTATTCTTTCTAGCACTAAAGGCAGCCATCTGTTATGGCAATAAAATTAAAATTTGACATTTGATCGACTAACTTTACTGCTATTGAAGCAATCACAATTTTAGAGCAACAAAAGTTCCCACATTTTTGCATGCAAAGTATCTTGTAAATATATCAAATGAACTCAAAATTACATCATGGTGGAAAGTCAAATATAAATAAAGCAATTGATCATCTCAGTGGAAACATCAGTCACCTGAACCATCAAATAAAACCGATGAGCACTGCTTGAAAGCTTGGGTTGGACACCCAGAACCACTGTAGATGTTCTATTTGATGTACGTGCACCTGTAGGTGGATAACTAAGTAACCAATCATCTGCAGCTGCCAAGGCAGCAGTGCTCTCTTCAATTCTTCTTAAATTAGCATCTAGTGCTTGCTCAACACTAGGCCTAAATAGTTTCAGAAGAACAGAAGACAGTGACAACCTCCAACAAGCTTCGAGCAGAGAACAATATCCAATGGCTATTTGAACACACTCCACAGCAGCTCTTAAACCTCCAGCTGCAGCTGATGAGGCTAGTGCATACCTCTTTACAAGATGCGCGAAGGCTTCTGCTTGCATTGTAGACCAAATAACCAGTTCCGATGCATATTCATCCCCAAAGACAGCTTGAGAGTCATTTAAAGCTTGAGCAATGGCAGAAAAGACTTGCTGCGACAGTGCAGCAGTATATGCTCCTCCATAAGAAGTATTAGTAGGATGAATAACTTGCATGTTGTACTGAAGCCTCTGATCATGAGCGCTAAGTAGCAAAGTGTGAGCACGTGGACCATCACCAAGCCTTTTGAGAGCTGCAGCGGCCGCACGAAGTTCGACACCACGAGTAGAAGATTGGCAAGCAGCTTCAGCAAGTTGATCAGCAAACTTCTGACGATGGTCTGATATAGCATTCTGTAATGATGAGAGATCAGCAGTGCCGAGAGTTTGTTTTTGTTTTGCATCTGCAGCTAAACGTTCTGCTTCATCCAGGGCATCTAATGCTTCATCGACTCTCCTTTCAGCTAGTAGAACTTCCAGCATATCAGGAAACTCCTCTACCCATTTCTCAAGTTCTGAAGGCTCTCGATCTTCCACATTTGATATGTCATTCTCTGTGCTACCTTCAGAACCAGCAGATAGGGAATCAATGTTAACTCCTTCAGCTAGTCCACGAATTAAACCTGTCTGAGCACCTAGAAGATTCTTGATTGACAAAAGCTCGCCTTCTAAGTCCGATATTTCCTTTGATGTTCTATATTTGGCATCATAAAATGCACAAGTTCTCGTCAATTCTTGAAACTTACTAGCATGATGCAATCAAGCAAAGTATACATCAAATACAAATTATTATCACCAACACAAATGATAAAAGCACATAGATCAGAGACCTTAATTAGGCTTTGTTACTTCCATCATTACAGTTCCAAAAGGCTCAAAAAGCTCAACCTAACTATAAACCTTGTTAGACATGCTTGAGATCCTAAGTGCAAGACAAGAAATAGAAATATACGTAATACCTAGAAGAAAAGTTAACAAGTTTGCTAATGTCTCATTAAAGATGCCTGAATGTTGAAATAACCACCTTAAAAGTTCTTCAATTTATCCTCAATTATACCTAACTTTTCACTAATGTGATCTATTTTTATTGTTTTTTGGCATCATTGAGGTTTGTTTAATTGCTGGGCAGAAGGATTTTTCACCAAAAAAATATCAGAAAGTCATTACAAACTATTTACATTGTAATAAAGAGAAGAAATTTATATCCTTTACTCATTTCTTCTATTCAAATTGCAAGGTAAAGGGCAACCTATGCTCTATATGTGATAGTATTTTTCAAAAGCCAAAGACACAGGATATGGAGATTTTTTATTTTTTCTAGAGAAAAATATAGAACAAAAAAGTAGATCTGGAAGAGTTGTGCATATCTTTTAGTCTTCCTGTTAAACAAGCATCTCAAATAAGATTTATTTTCTCTGGGGAAACAATTTTTCATAGAATTATCCATGCAACCAAACACACACTAAACACCAACAACATCCTCATCTCCATTACACCAACTAATTCAAAATGGCATTTTTCACAATGTGTCATTTTAATCCAATGTTTTAAATCCTGATCTGATACTGGTTTAAATAATCTATCAGACCAGTACAATACCAATGGTGGCATATTAACTTTTACTGCCAAGTATCACTGAATAAACAGCAAAGAAAATGAACAGTAATGAATCATTATTGACTTATATGCTTCAACGGCACTTTGGTTGGCCTGGTAAATACTGGCTGGTACATAATGGTCCAACCTGTCTTTTAATCCTTGATTTAAACCATAAAACATGGTTAGCCTTATAAGCACCATGTATAATTTTCCTTTAATCAAAAAATTACTAAGCATAGACAAAATGCTTCCATGTTTTGTTGTAACCAAACTGCTTAGTAAAATGAATCTAATTGTTCAAATTTATGATATACTGATAACATATTGAATGTTGATCTCCTACTGGTTCATATATCCAGGACAGTAGAAGATTTTACTTCTAGACTCTTCATGATTATTTGTTTAAACTATAGTATCGTAACTGATTTATTATGTTACTTCAGACGTTCAACACTAGTCATCCCAAATCTCAAATCCTTGTCTAATCAGTACTTCAATAAATCAATAGAGATCATGAAATCTATTGCAAACACAAACATAACCAACAAAAGCATCAATCTGAAAACTCTACCCAATATGGTCTGATAAATGGCCTATTGCATCCTAATCCAGATCAGATGAAGTAATTGAGTTCGTCCAGGCAGGCTCCCAAAAACTTCAATAGGGTACACCAATCTAGGGTTCATGGATCTGCCACAACCAAAAAGTCATCCAAATCACCCAATTGGACTGAAATACCAATTGAATCATAGTCATCTAAGCCCCGAGAGAAAATCCCAAAATATTGTACAAAACCATACCCGTCCATTGAGAAATAGACTCTTTGCAGGCTTGAGAACGACTCAAGCTAGTCATTCACCCAAAATGAAGGGGAGCATAGTAACTTTTGCCTCTCCATATTGAAAAATCATACACAGTTGAGAGGGGCCTCCTGAGACATCTGCTTCCAGCAGCAAAACAATCTATAGATATAAAACACAAACTATGTTTAAACATGTGATACCTTTCTAATGACAATATCAGGGATTCCCTTCATGTAACAAACCCCAGACAGTCCAGAAATGGTCCAGGACATACAGTTGGCATGGTGCAGCACATCACCATACAGACAGAAGAACAACAAAGAAGGAAAAAAGAGAGAAAGGACATAAACAAAGAGAAAGTAGGTTAAAAAGCCATAGAAACATTGTTTGTAATTGATCCTCATCTTGATGAATGGCAAATGCTTGAACAGTTGGACCTGGAGAGTGGGTAATTGAATGGCAACCTCATCTTGAAGGCTAGAACAGTCAGTCTTCTCTCAAGAGCTTTATATTGTCCCCTAGAAATTTAACTAAAGGCCGAAATGGCCAAGTAGCTAAGCCAGAAGCTTCAATCAGCCAACCCAATGAGTTGATGAACCCTAAACCACAGAGGATAAGGTAATTTTCCTAGCAACCATGACCAGTAACTAATCCAGACTCAATCTAGTTGCAGATTGGTATATGCCATGAGGTACTGCCAGTGGATGAGAAAGTATTCCTTGGTGCATATTTTCCAGTACTCATTTTATCATCATTCAATGGGTGAAACCAAGTACAAGACTCAGTTGACTTTTGGCACTTCTTAACCTAGATTACTTCTGTTTCATAATTTTCAGAATTTCTTTTTTACTTCCGTTGTTTTATCTTTAAAAATTTTCTCCTTTTGAAATCTTTTAATAGTTAAAACATATTTTAATGAAACCTAATCTGGCAATTTCATCAAGCTGATTCTATTCCAAAACTCCAAAGCAAAATTGAAAACCAGTCCTAACCTTTAAACCTTGGAACTAGACATATTGAAAAAAAAATTCTTAAGTAATAATCTCGAAAAAAACTGTTCAATAAATTTTCACAATAGAAGCAGGATCAGCTCATATTTGGACTTCCAGTGGATAAACAGGTTCAAATATGTAAGTTTTGTTACATAACATCCCCACTAGGTCTCATTGTACTTTTGTGATAGTCAAGAAGCTTTGCAAAAGAAGAGCCAAATGCATCTTATTAATGTTCCTTCTCCACAATACCCTTAACTTTCAAAATAAGCACACACCAGGAACAAATTCTAATCAGAAATAAGAGGAGAACAAAAGATTTAAACCAAAATTTCAAACTTCATTTGCACAAGAAGAAAGCACTTTACATTACAAGTCACCAAGCAAAAAAAAAAAAAGTAGATCAATCAATAATGAAACTCGAGTCCTGAAACTATAAAAGATAGTTGGCCTTGCAAAACGACTAGCAATTCCAGTTGAAAGATTCCATGAAAAACAGTACAGAACTAAAGATCTATTTGCTGACCTTATGAATGCTGCATAATTAGCATAAACACTCTTGCGCATTTCTTCTGCAGAAGCTTTTTTTAAATCTTGCAAATAATTGCATAAGTGCCTTATTTCCTGTAAGAGTAATGAGAAGAATAGGAACTAATATTTTAGCATCTACTTTGAAAAGCTTATAGTACATTCTTTCACCTAATACTGAATTCATTAATAGTTTGAAGGGAAAAAATATAACCGCGAAGTTATCACAAGAATCAATAAAAGAAATTAGGGACCAAAAAAAAGGGACTGGAAACTAGAGAAGGTCAAAAAGAAAGAGAGGGGGGAAGGTCCAAAGGCCAGAGCTCGTAAGCCATTGAATACTTCTTGTTGTACTACAATCATAACAAAAATAAATGACCACACTTTAAATAGTTGTTTCCCATTGCAGAATTATATAAAGATCATGACAAAAGCATATCTATCTTGTATATAGAAGACAACAGAATCAGAAGGTGAACATCAAATACTGCCTAAAAGGTATCCCTAGCATTGTATGTCTCAGATAGAAAATACCAATCTGATGTCTAAGATCTGTATCTTGGAGCTCCATGCTAAAATGTAAGATGATGATAATAAATATGCAAGGTGAATTACTGTCTGTTGTTTCTCCTGCAACCATTCTTTTACTTGCTGTTAGCTGAGGTACCTCATTGGACATTCTTATAACCTCATCAATGAAGGTTGTTTATATAAGCTGCAGCGGACTTTTTCATCAAACCAACCCATGCGCATGACTTGTCAGTCATAAGTTAACCATTTTGGGTTGTGTCCTTTAGAAAAGGCCAAATCGCAACTGAGTATTTAAGGACCTGGGGCTTTTCATCTCTCTCTCGTAATCTCGTTTACTATGCCTTTCAGTGGCATTCTTTTGGTTGTCAATTTGTTGGCACCTTTTTGATTCACCATGCCTTCCAGAGGCCCATGTTGGGCCAGCTATTGCTGGCACTTGGATCCTTGGTAATATGTTCACATCAGAGAACATATTGCCAAAGTTGCAATGAAGAAGTCAAATCAGTTAAAATAGATAAATGACCTTATATCCACTAGACCTTTGCAGACAAATTGCCAAACATTCAATAAAATATTTCAGTTTACAGATCAAAATGTTTCAGTCTCAATGGAAGGTTTCTACCATGATTCAACTTATCATGTGGCACATATTTTAAGAGACAGAAAAATTACACTAGATTGTAAGAATCAAGAAGGATACAACACTTTCAAGCAGAATATGAAAAAAAATAGGATGGATATTCTTATGAGACAGAATAAACAAGTATGCTGCACTGTTTTTAAATCGTTTCAATTTGGTACCTGCGACCACACAGTTTAACATGTCTGATTATATGGTGTGCATGTAGATATATGATTTGGTTCCAGAAGCTTAAGCTAAGATCTAAAAGAAAAAAATTTGACTGTTTCAGAATATAAAAAATATTGAACAAATATAATTTACAAATCTTTTTTTGTTCTAGTTCTTACAGCCCAGAGATCTTCTATTCTTCTGTGCATGAGAATAATTAGGAGGCCAACATATAAGGAGAAAATCGTCTCGAAGAAAATGAAAATAGATGTCATTACTGGGTAGCATGAGCTACATGCAACTGTTGACCTAAGAAAATGTGCTTCAAGTAAAATCCCAGCCTCAAACTTCAAAATTTGAAGCCCCAAGCTCAAACAACATAATAAGCTCATAAAAACACAAAAAAAATATAGGAATGTGTGGTAAATCAATAAAAAATGAATGAGAAAGGTGTATTATATAATTATAGAAAATAATATAGATTATATAAAGCTAATTACCACACAAACAAAGGAGATCAAAGGGAGGCTACCTTGCTTAAGAGAAAAATGGTGTAAAGTTGATTAGAAAAAGAATCAGAATAGCAATAGTAAGAAAAATCAACACTATAAGATATTTACTTTTGACTTCATTTTAGTTGATAATAGCTGATAAGACTACAAAACCATGCTGTTAGAACTGCAAAAATAAACTTTGGAAGCAAAGAGTTTCAGAATAAATAGGACCAAGAGCAAACAAGAAGAGTGAAGATTAAGACAACAAATGAACATATAATAAAAAATAAGTGGCGAAAAAATGCCATAAAATACATTTTTTTCATACATTGGATCTATGAGAGATAAGGTTCACAAATTTAGAGTGACCATAAAATGAAGAGATGTACAATGGGACAACCTTAGTCTTCTAAAATGAATACAAGACCAATATATATCATGGATCACATGTTGGGCAGCTGGTAACAAATTGAAAATTTCAGTTTAGCTCAAAAAGAATCTTGGAAATTATAACTTAAAGTCATTGGAAGGACAGAATAAAAAATGATCACATTCATGAGGGGTCAAATAAAATTTCAGCTCAAGATAAATGAGTTAAAGCCATTGAAGGTGGCATAGGCATGTCGAAAGAAGAGTGAGTTAGCAAGAAGAATTCTCACCGACTAAAAGATGCAGCTGAGGGACAAAAAGGAACTACAAAAACATCTTCAACAGCCAAAGATCGATGGTGAATAAAGAATTCTCACTGAAGCAAAAGAGTAATAAAGCATAAGTTGCGAAAGGAAAGCACAGCAAAGTCATTCAACCAATGACCTAAATTTTTAACAGCCATTCAATTCAAAATCGTGGCACCCCAATGATCCATGTAGTCAATCAAATAAAACCTAGTGAAAGCAGAAGAGACTCCAATAAGCAACACAAAGGGAAAGATCGGACCTTTTCGTTCATGGTCTGGCACTTGGACTGCACGTAAGCATCGGGATCGAAGTTATCAGTCTTGAAGATCTTCAGCTTGTCGGCGAGCTGAACGCCGGCCTCCTGCTCGCCCCCACCCACGGTCGCCTGGTGCGCCCCGGAGGGGGCGGAAGCCCTAGATCGGGACGACTTCGCCGAAGCCATCCCCGGATCCCCGATCTACCTCAAACAAATCCCAAATCCGATCGACCCTCCTCCTCCTACTCTTCTCCGGAAGCGAATCCACTAAAGCGAAAAGACGGATCCACCTAAGAGAACCACGATTCGGAGGGGAAAGGAGGCTTTTGGGGATAGCTGCAACGAAGCCCTCAATCGAAGGCTTCTCTTCTCTTCTCTTCTATTCTTCTGTTCTCTTTCTTTGGGGTGATTGGGGTGATTGGGGTGATGACCTACGAGATATAATTACGGAAGCAGATTAGGAAACCCACCGACCTAATTGACATTAAAATGACTCGAGTTGTATGCCGCGATATCTTCTCCCGTCCTGTTTGCTCCACGGGATCACAGGGAGAGAGGAATTATGAGGGGTAAACTGGTAAATAGACCCGTTGGCCGCCGAGTGGGACGACGGCAAGAGGTGGGAGTCGGGGTGGGGGGGCCTGCCGTTGAAATCCCCGAGTACTTTGAGCTCATCCATGGCTAAATTTTAGTATTTATATTTTTCAATTAAAATGATTTTTTTTTTGTTTTGTTCTCAAACCTGATTTAGTCAGTACTTATCTCTTCATATGTGTTCCACAATCCTACTTTACTACTTAAGTACGCATTCATATTCCAAATCGGATTCAAACGAGTTCTAATCTGTGTCTAACGTGTTAAATAATTTGTATACTAAAAACTTCAGATTTTCTTTTTTTTCTCTTTTAATTTTTCTCTGTTTCACTATCCGAGTGGACGTAAATAATGAACATATAAATGCATCATGATGACGATGATGATTTCATGGATGAGGAATCCTGGAATGCAGACGACAAAAACGTTCGTAGTAAATCATGATGTTTGGTGGCATTTGTGGCGTGGCATTGGCGCTTAGTTGAACAGCCATGAGACTAATGTTTCCTTCTTAATCAATCAGATAATCCTTTTTTATATTTATTTCCAAGCGTTCCTCCTCACTCGACTATGAATTATCCTTGAATTGATTTATTTCTACTACTTATAAGATATATATTTTTTAATCCTAATAGTTGAGATTGTCTTCTTTTCGCTTTTAGCTTCTTTATGTTGCATGCCGGGTGACAATAAATATCGTCCATCATGCTAGCTTAAGCTTTCATCAGTTGGAATGACAGCAATACATGATTTAAAAACATTTAGTAAATGTTGGATAAATTTTACAGTCAAAATTAATTATAATTTTATTTGGATAATTGAAAAACCTTGGTGATGGCTGCCACCGAACCCACGGCTTCAACTTGCCCTCGTACGCGTTCATTTATTCCCTCTTTCTATGAGCACACGATATTCTATTAAAGACATTGAAAAGATTTCATCATTTAGAATCTTGATGGACATGTACCACCATAACAAGAAAGCGAGCAGTGATTATTGGTTTTGCGGAGATGGAGGTGAGAGGTTGGTCTTCTAATCTGTGCACCACAACCTACCTTGCTTTTAGCTTTTGGTAATCCGATCACTGACCGTGAAGCCTCAGCAGGACCAGATCTACTGAAAACACAAGTACAGAAGAGCAATTTCCAGAGTATGATATGCTACCCACCAAAGAAGCACCTTTTTCGCCTGATGGTATTATATAATACCTGGATTTAACTGTATATTGCGATAATGAAGCTATAAGGATTTATGACACTTTTTTTTTCCCGCAGCAACTGAAATCAATCCGCTTTGCCTAGGGGGCAATTCCGGAATGAGGAAAGAAAACAACGTACTATATATTTAATCAAACAACGGAAGGCCACAAGTACATGAATTGAAGGCCATTAATAATAAATAATGCCTTGTTAATATAAAGTGCAGTGTCCAGTGATACCAAAATTATGACAGAAAGGATTTCTGGTCCCTCACCAATTGATTCAGATTGACCCAGTTATTCCTGCACCGCACCCCACCCCACCCCACCTTCTCGAAGAAATATTGTCCATAACACAGAAACAACAGATATCTACTAATTAATTAATGGATCCAAAATAAAATGATAGATTTGTTAAGACTGGTAGGCTCACTGCCAACATTATTAACTAATAGCATTTCTTCAGTGCCTGTGTGGCTTCTAATATACTACCAAAAGTTGGTGTAAAAAAAAATTTGACCACAGTCCACATGGCCTTGACCGATCTAATGGAGAAGATACCTCTTAAACCACTCGAGCATACTGTGGTCTCAGAACTGTCATTCAAACTCAACCCACTTTGTAACAGAGCAAGAAGAAGGTTCAAAGTCATGCAGAGGGAACACTTGGGTATATTCTCTACCAGATTAAGAATATATCAAGCTGCATAAGAATTTTAAAGAAAACAGAACCATATTTTGCACAATTTTCTATCATGCGATGGCACAATGATACATGTAAAATGAGAAACCATAATGGCTATCATAAAAGAGCACAAGGAACACTATATACCTCCTTTGAGAATGTTACCATGTGAAATCTCTATCTACCAAAGTCTCATCTCTTTTCTTCATACAACATGAACAAGGACAAGGCTGGAAGACCTAATAAGCAGAAAGAAAAAAGAGAAAATGACCACTTAAACAAGAGAAAACCTGCAAAACTATAGAGTACCAGAAATATTTTGTAAGGAAAAAACAATCGTATTTCCCAAGCAAGTACAAGGGTCAGCAGGTGCTAAAGCATGACCATGACTACATATGTTTGATGTTCTGAAGATGTAACATCTCAGAATCACTTTGAAATAGTTACAGTAAAAAGAATGACAGAAAATGTTATAAATTAATTACAAAGAACATTAAGGAAGAATGATAAACAAATAACTATTGGACAACATGTTGTATGTCATCCCCAGGAGACTAAGAATAAAGCATTTCTAGACATCATCAACCACTGACAGGTGGGCTAACAAATAAACACGAGTACGAATAAGCTGAAACAATAGAAGCAACAATATAACACAAGGAAAAGGGAAGAACTTATCAACTACAGATAGTCAGAATCCGTATCTGACAAGTACTTATCACCGACAGATCAAGATAACAGAAATTTTTCTTCCTAAACAATATTTGAACATTTTCATTAAGACTATTATGCAGGCATCCCTCTCTATATCTCTATGACCAATGTCTTTATGCCTTTTTGAAAATGTGCCAAGGCATGACATTTGTTACACAGAGTCTATCACTTCAAGGGAGTTGTAATGCATGTCTTCCTAATCCTTTGAATTTCCAGCAACAATATCCAATACAGTTTCATTTCCTAATTCATCAAGAAACATATTCCCCAAACACTCTAGTCTCTTCCCCAAACAATGGGTGATCTCATTCATACTTGGACTGTTAGAACATTGATAAGTGGTATTTTAGATTTTTAAGCTCCTTTTCCAACCCCTTTTGCCAAAAGAAAGGATTTGATTGGGGTAAGTATGAATTGTAACTTTGAAAGACAACGCATGTTTAAATTAAGTAGCAACTATTGTACATGCAAAAGCCAAATGCTACAAGTGAAAGGAACGACAAATGTCTAGTCAAAATGAAGCATAAGAGTAGACCAAAAGAAAAATACGTTTGCACTTACTGCTAGTCTCAACGTCTGGTTCTATGCTTGCAACGAAATTGTGCTAGAAGTGCTATGTGATCGGAAGACCATTGTGGAGAAGGTATGGCAGTATCTTTACGTAAGCTTTCCTCATCCAAGAGCTCCAACAGAGACTCCACCATCAAAGAGTCCGCTATAAGCACCCAAAATCATATAAGAGAAGAGAACATTCTTGAACACCAAAAGGTAAGCAGTAATAAGAGTTTCTCTTCTTTTGTTTTTTTTGAGGAAACAAAAAACTTACCCAAAAAAATGAAGAGAACAGAAAAGGTCATACCTGTATAAAATATGTAGTCAACAGTGCCAACAAAATCCCTAGTACAATTCGTGAATAGAGGTTCATTAGTTGCAGGATCCATTCTCCTCCTCTGTTGCTCTACACCAGGAGCAACTCCTCCCATTCTTGCAAAAGATGAGTATGCACTAACCTGTAAGATATGCATACTTGTTAACAACAGAAAAGATTTTGTTCTCAGTGACTGCAAGTACAAAATGTATATTACCAGTGGAAGCTGGTGAGATAACTTGTTTGTAAGACGAAGGATTCCAAAAGGGTCTACAGCCAAGTCTGGATGCAAAGGGTCGACCTTGCCCCTTGCAAGAAGTGAATGAGGAGCACTACATTTATGACACTCATTCAGGTATTGTGCTTTGCATCTTAAAAACATAGAACAAGTTACCCGGAAAAAGATATAAAATTAATACCTTCCAGGAACCGTATTGAAATCTCCACAGACCAACATTGGAATGTCTGCACTGATGGCAATTTTTTCCAGACCTTTGAGAAGGGTATGCACCTGAGGTGATAAAACCAACAAAAAATGTACAACATGATTCAGAAGCAAAAAAAGATTGTCATAATACTGTCATAACCACAAAAAACTAGCGTAAACCTGCCATAGCTTAACATCCATGTACTCGTGATGGACATTTACATGAGTGTTTGCCTGCATTTGATAGACAATAGAATTAAAAACTGTAAAAAGATGAGCAAGGAATACACAAAGATCTAACATTTATATGCAGAATAATTGAAGAACATGTAGATAAGTATATGAATCAAAACAAAAGCAAGTGAACCTAATAAGGATTCAGGATAAGATAGGCAGTTCTCTAAATGTCAGGCACAACTTTGTACAAATTTCTTCATGAAAATATGCAGAGTATTCCAATTTTAAGAAAACGATAGAAGCTTCCTGCAAGGCAAATGACAAAACATATGGTAAACTCTACAGATGTTCTTATTAATATCAAGCAAATGAACTATATAGATCACAACTCAAATTGTGGGACAATTGTTTTTCTTTTCGTTAGGCACCAAAGACCTATAGCCATGAAGCTTGGATCTGTCTTCAAAAATAATATATCATAATCAAAGGCATTATTAGGTTGCACAAAAAAGCAATCGAAAAGGATAACCTGGGGAAAATCAACAATTCCTCATGACGCATTCACAAGGGCTAAATCAGGATAAATTTTAATGTTCATTTTCACCAATGATAATTAATCCTTGCTCATCAAGGCTAAAATTATATTTAAAAGATTTACAGATCACATTCTCTATATGGATGGTACCATAGCCAAAAGCAAGTATTCTGTAATAGTCATCAGTGTACCTCATACCCCTGAGTCATAGATACCCCTCCGGCATGATGAAGCATATACACACACGAGAGATTTTTTGTTCAGAAAGTGTAACTTAGAAACAGGTAAACAAAAAACAGATTACTCACCACACAAAGAAGCCGTCTTTTCCCTGGATTATCAGCGCCATGGTTACCGAATTTTGATTCCAAAACCACAATAAGAGCAATATTATCCTACAGATAGGAAAACATTTCTATATAAAAGACGGGAAAAGAACAAACCATGCTCAAAAGTCTTAGGTGATATGTATAGCTCAGACCTTGATTAACCGAGTCAAAGCAGCTTTTTGCTGACCAGCTGCTATTCCTTGATCTGTCAACGACTGTGCAGCTTTATTAAATTCAACCTGCAGGACTAAACCATATCAATCTGCTGGATCTTATCAACTATAACTAATTGCAAGGTGTGCTACCTCATATTTTTTTACTTGAGAAAACCTGTCCCTACGAAAAAATGTAGCACAACCATCAACCGAATTTGGATTTCCACTATAAACCTGAAAGGTGGCAAATTATTTATTATTATATAGGAACATTGTGAGATTTAGAGAAGCAGTTGACAACGTGCAAGTTAACCTCTGATGTTCTTCTCTTAAAAAGTGCTTGATATCCATGCTTATCAAGTTCTGGAGCAAAAAACTCCTCAAAGTGTTCATTTTGAACCTACAAAAATCGTGACAATTCAATTTTCAGCACAAAAATATGCCAACAACCTAAATAAATAAAAAAACTGAAGGATCATTAAATTTTTCATATTACTGATGTTCGAACAAAATTTTGTGTAGAAAGGACAAGAAATTACATGATGATAGAAGAATTTTCAATATATTCAGTCATAGAATTTTGACTAAATTTATGAAAAACTTTATTATGAGAAGACAGGAGAAAGTAAGAAAACTAATAAGATCAAATACTTTGAGTAGGATGACTTTTGTGTTGATAGGGAATGATAAAACATTGCCAATACATATGACTCAGGACACAAGAATACAAGAAAACCAGGAGCAGTTTGCAAAGGCTAGAACTAATTTACTTGCAACACAAACTCAAGGAGACATACCTCTTGAAGACAAAGGATATCAGCATGGTAGCCAATAATTTCACGCAACAAATTCTGCCTGCGATAAGACCATGAGAGGGCCCAAGATGGGCAGTAGCTATATGTCTCACTCGTAGCATATGCATCAGAGAGAATGTTGTATGAAAGCACTGAGAAGGTCCTAGAAGATGCACTTCGACTATCTACATCCAACTGCCCCAAAACATCAGCTCCATTTACTTGAATCATGCGACGAGGTGTTGGAGAGGGGGCTGGAATCACACGTGAAGTCAAGATGGTATGTACATTTCCCACAGGTATCCTTGTCTCTGCATATACGACCACACACTCGAACTTAAGAACATGATTAATATCATCAGATGTTGGTGTGTATGTTCTAGAACGTCCAACTTCAGACCAAGCTTCACCATTCCTTTCTGCAACAGTTGTAGAATATATAGGTACTGGACCATTATTAAGGACTGAGCTTCCCACATTAATTGTTGCACCAGAAAGGCCAGCATTATGACTTCCAGACCCACTATTGTTAAAGCGCCCGAACGCTTCTTCCTCCTCGATTCCATTTTCCTTTATAGTTCTCTTCGCTTGTTCGTGTAAAGAACGATGATGCTGCCAAGCATCAGTAAAACACTTAGGAGAGCAATGATAACTCTTTGCAATAGGTACTTTCTCCTTAACACAAACTATGCACTGCAGTGTTGCTTGCTCAGTTGGATGTACACTGCATACAGAAACTTTTTGATCACTTTGATCACGATACCTGCAGAACACGAAAAATGTTATATAGAACAAACTACAATGTTGTGCCACAAACAGCTCTACTAAACCAAGTAACAAAAACTAGTCAAGACTATGGCATCAACTTGTATGCTGCCACAGAAATAAAAACTGAGCAATTTGTTTTTACCACCAGTAACTTCAAATTACAGTACCATCATTGCTAATATATATACTACCGCATAAAGAGATAACCTGGGCATGCAAACCACAATGTCTCCAAATGAAACCCAAATTACAAATCTCTAAACAGACTTCGATTGCATACCATTAGAAGTAGGACAACAATCATTGAACCTTTTATTTCTCATGTCTCACATGTAAAACATGTGCAGTCACTAGTTAGAAATAGTGCCAAATCAGTTCTGGATGTCAAAAGAAGGCTTAAGCTAGAGTTAGACTGAGGCTTCAATAGAATGAAAGCACTTTAAGTTCAAAGCAGTATTGTGAATGAAAGAAAGACACTGAAGAAATCAGTCCTTTAGGAACTATACTTTACTTCTAAAAATAACATATAGTATAGCATATTGTAACCCTGATCCTAAGAGACAATGAATGCTGGCTTTCCTCCATTCATGAAATGAAAACCCAAACATCCATTACCATTATGCAAACAACATCATCTTACGAATATATTAAGTTCATGCTCATGTTCATTTCCATGTAGGTCAAACCACATAACAAAATAGGAGAAATACCATGGTTTCTGATTAAAAGTCTATAGGTTAACAATTGATAGCATCCGTAGAAATAATTCTTCAATATATATAAATGAAACGAAATATGATAACCGTCTGCCCACATGCTGGTCTAAAGCAATGTATTTAAAGACAGCTTGAGATGCTACCTCTTATGTCTAATGCAAGTGTAATTAAATCAAGAAAAAGGACAGAGAACTATCAAGAATTCACCAACAGACAATGAAATTACCAGAAAGGCGAGCAGAAAAAGAACTCACCACTTATATCTAATGCAATATCCATTGAATGGAGCAGACTCGGGAACATCATCAGTCGAGATGCTACCATCCGGTCGCCGCAAAAGAACGTACGGCGTAATCTCACAGCCTACCACGGGGATCTCCGACGGCAGATGAACCCTCAAGACACTCAACATACTTCCTAAAATCCCTAGTATCCCACTCCCGATTGAAAACCCTAACCCAATCACCAAAACCTCCTCTCCCACCTCAAGACTCCCATTCTAAGAATCGAGCACATCTTCCAGATCTGCCATCAAGGGGCCCTGGATCGCTCCATGGTCGACCAATCCAACAAGAACCCTCGTGATCGAAAACGGCGCCAATGCGCGAACGTGAGACCCAAAGGGTCGCGTAACGGTAAACCCTAGAGCGAGATCAACCTCGGCGGGGAAAAGCAAGAACGTTTCCGGGTCGATCGATCCGATTTCGGCGTGAACGGGGGAGGGGGAAAAGGAATCGAAGGAAGGCTAGGGGTTTAAACCGGGTGAGACGGGAAGCCGGAGCAGTAGCTGCGAAAGCACAGCGATCGCTCTCTGCCTCTTCTACTCTCTCCTCTTTCTCCTCTTTTGTGGTCGTCTTGTTGCTGCTCCCTTCCATTCTAAATAAGAAAATTGTTTTTTTATTATTAATTACATTATGATTATTTTTTGTTATGATTGATATTATCGTTATCATATTATTATTGTCATTATTATTATATATTATTCATCATTATTGATAATTATTATGGTCCTCACAACTCAATTTTATCTTTTGTTGTGGGGATTGAGAATTAGGGAGAGAGGCCATGGCTTGGGGGAAGCATGGGGTCTACAAGGGAACGAGGCTTAAGTGGTGGGGACAGTTGGGGATGGGCGTGGAGCCCACGAGCTCTTACACATGGAGATGAATAGTGAGTGAACTTGCACTTGGTTTCCCCACCCCTTCCCCCTTTCTTTTTTTTGCTTTTGATAAAATTGCATGTGTATATCCTCTAAAATGATTTTGGCATTTGTCTCTATAAATTTGAGTATATATATTAATTATTATAGATTAGCTTTTAGTTGAAACTCTAGTAATTTACATCAATACCCTCTGGAAAATACTTATATGATACTAAAAATACTACAAGTACTTTATGTATTCAATATTTTTATTTCTTTTTACAATTGGAACAAACTATATATATATATATATATATATATGTGTGTGTGTGTGTGTGTGTGTGTGTGTGTGTGTGACCTCCACATTTGACCCTATAATTATTGTGAAAAGGTATACAATAATAATGAAAATTTATAGTTCCCATTTTATTAAATGTAAAATTAATTTTTTTTTATTAAGGCTAAGAGAAAAGTCTGAAAGAACAAAATTTACATCTCTTGTCAATCACTCTCTGATCGATTCCTCCAACGTATGTTGGCATAGTATGATCCTCTTTAATTAATATGGGGGAATTCCACTAACAAAATGTTTAGTTATTGTATGAAACCTAATTATTGTTTCATTAAACATTAAATTGTTAGTCATTAGGAGAACCAATTCTCATCCACATCTCAGCACTCACTCTCTAGTCGACCCATTAGAACATGATGATCCTTCAAAACAACCAATTTATATTGGGAAGTCTACCACTTAAACCATCAAAAAGAAACTTAATGTGAGTATATATACAAGGTGAATTTTCTCTTTCCATAGAAAAAGTTAAGCTTTATTCATAAGATGAAAAGCATGCTAAAACATCATTCCATGAATTAAAAATCTCATAAATATATTGAATGATAATTCAATATAAGAACAAACACAATGTGAATTTTCTAAATTTTCTTGTTCCTACTTCTTTTTCTTGTCATTCCATTTGATTTCTTTTCTTGGTCAGTTTCTAGAATCAATAATTTAGCTATTATAGCAATATTCGTGTTCCAATGTTTTATAATAAAAGCTACACCATCCCAACTGTGATAGAATATGGTAGACATATGATTTGATGGCATGGGTCTCATATATTTATTACACGCATGATGAGTATAATTAGTTTCATTGATATTGTTTATGACAAATATATTTCATGCATCATTTGTTGTACTCATTAACCTCTAAGGCACTCGAGGCCTTTAATTTTCTAAGATTTTAGAGAGATTCTTCCGTTTTTATGACATGCACACTAAAATTCGTATCATGTGAGACCCATTTATTGCATTCATTTACTCATCTTATTTATGGTGAAGATATTTTATACATTATCTTTATCCCCTGTTGGTCAATCATAATGTGATTTATTAATTTAGGTAAGAAATTCTAAATATTAGACATTCGATGATTAAAATTATTTATCATTGATAATGTTTTTTCATGTGTCAAATAAGCATTTAGCTAATCATAGAGGACGAATGAGTAATGAGTGTTTATTGTTGAATCTCAGATTTTGATGATGAAAACTAATTGATTGTGTTTAGATGTTTAACTGTATTTTGAGTGATGCAGGTCTACTCGATCAGGATTAGACAATTAACGCAGGAGGAATTGACGTTGCGTCGGAGGAGATCACGTCAGGATATTGGATGGCAGAAGGCTTCGGGCGTCGGGCATCGGGCCAAGGAGAGCGAAATTGCGCCAAGGATATCGGGGTTGCGGAGGTCAACCGCCGATTGGGCAACAAGCCGCAAGTGAGGACGATGCACCGAAGAATCGGACGAAGCGCCAACCAATGACGTGCCGGGCAACAGAATGTCAATTTGCGTTATAATAATTGTCTAGATCGGAGTAGAGTGTTTGCTTGTGTGTGCAGGATTAACTACGATAACCAGAAAACACAAAGCGAGAATACCGGAGTCGAGCTCGATGGACGTTTAAGAGACCGAAGAATCATCGGAGATGCTGCCGGAACCATCCGAGAAGAAATCGGGAACGTGTCGGAAGTTCGCCGAAGAAATCGTCGGAGGCTCGCGGAGATCACCGAGAAGGCTCGGCTACTCGTTAAAAGTCATCACAAAGATTGGGAGCTTGCAGGGAGTCCGTCGGAAGAAGTTCGTCGGAAAGCTCGCCGGAACAAGACTCGACGTTCGCGGTTGAAAATTTGCTTAGGATGTGTTTTGGTTATGTAGTCCACTTGTAATTAGGATTAGGATTAAGAGATAATCCTATATCCTGGTTAGGGGCCAACTGGGCCCAAAGTCAGAGTTGGTTTAGGCTAAAAATTAAGCTAAACCAGCGAACTAGAGAGCCAAGATTGAAGCCCAACTAGTGGCTGAAAACACTGTAGTTGGGCTGAAAACACTGTAGGCGGTGGCACCGCCTAGTTGGGCGGTGACACCTCCTGGCTGGGCGGTGGCACCGCCCAGCACCCGAGCGCTGGGCGGTGGCACCGCCTGGTTGGGCGGTGGCACCTCCAGCACCGGAAACCCTAAGAAAATTCAAATTTTGGAGCCCAAAATTTGAATCCTCTTGAGGCCTATAAATACCCCTCTAATCTCAGCTGAGAGAACAACTTTTGAGAAGCATTTTGATTGAGAGAAAAGTCTTAGAAAGTCTTAGCAAGTCTTGTTTTCAATTTGCTAGAGAGTTCTCCTCCTCCTTTCTTATTGAAAATTTGTAAGAGGTTGAGCTGCTTGTAAAAGGTTGTAAGAGGGGTGTTTACCCTTCCATTTCAAGAGACTTGCTAGTGGAAGGTGGGAGCCTCATCGAAGAGGGGCCTCGCAAGTGGAGTAGGTCATTTGACCGAACCACTCTAAAAATCGGCGTAATCTCTGGTTTGCTTTTTATTATTGTCATTTACATTACTGCAAATCTTATTACTGCTTTAGTTCCTTATTACTCTTGCTGCACAATTTTAAGAATACGCCTTCAAGTTAAATTTCTCAAGTTTCGTTCTTAACGTACGAAAGATTTTGTTAAAATCGAAGTTTTAATCCGCTGCACTAATTCACCCCCCTCTTAGTGCCGCTCCGATCCTAACAAGTGGTATCAGAGCGAGGGTATCTCTCATATTTGGTTTAATACCCAAGAGAGATGGCTTACTCCGGCATGCAAGAGGGCCATTCTATTGCACGACCACCTTTGTTTAATGGGTCGGATTACACATATTGGAAGACTCGCATGAGGATCTTCCTCATTTCTATGGACTTTGAGCTTTGGTCTATTATTGAGAATGGATTTCAAAAATCTTCTCTTCCGATGAGTGAATGGAATGAATCGGAGAAGAAGGTTTTTGCTTTAAATGCAAAGGCTATGAATGCCTTGTTTTGTGCATTAGACAAAAACGAATTTAATCGTGTTTCAATGTGTGATTCGGCTTTTGATATTTGGAGAACTCTTGAGGTCACTCATGAAGGCACTAGCCGAGTGAAAGAGTCCAAAATCAACATCCTTGTGCACTCTTATGAACTTTTCCGAATGAAACCAAGTGAGTCCATCGGAGACATGTACACCCGGTTTACGGATGTCATCAATGGACTCAAAGCTCTTGGTAAAGATTTTACTAACTTTGAACTAGTAACTAAAATCTTAAGATCCCTCCCTAAAAGTTGGGATCCAAAAGTTACGGCCATTCAAGAGGCCAAAGACCTTAAAGCATTCCCTCTTGAAGAACTCATTGGGTCTCTAATGACCTACGAAATGACATGTCAAGCTCACGACGAGCTCGAGAACCCCCTTCCAAAGAACAGGAAGGATATGGCACTCAAATCACAAGAAGACCACTTGAAAGGAACATCAAGTGATGAGGACAGTGACAATGACATTGCACTTTTGACTCAAAAATTTAAGAAATACTTAAGAGAGAACAAATTTAAAAACAAATTTGAACAAAAGAAGGACCAAGTGATCTGCTATGAATGCAAAAAATCGGGACACTACAAGAACGATTGTCCTCAAGCCAAAAAGAGAACATCAAAGAAGAAGACGCTCAAGGCAACGTGGGATGATTCAAGCGCCTCCGAAAAAGAGGAGTCCAACACCGAGCAAGTTGCTCATTACGCGCTAATGGCTTTAGGAGAAGAGGTATGTGATTTATTTAATGAAGATTTATCTCTTGAAGAACTCTCTATCGCTTTTCATGAATTATTTGATGAATGTAGAACTATTAGCAAGAAGTTAAGTATCTTAAAGAAAGAGCATGCTTTGCTACAAGATAAGTTTGATAGTCTTCAAACTCCTCCATGCTCTAAGTGTGAGCATTTAGAAGCTATAAAAAATGAAAATTTGCTTCTTAAGGAAACCTTAAACAAGTTTAAGGTTGGTAGCAAAGGATTAGATATGATCCTTGCACACAAGGGTCACATCGCAAATAGAAATGGAATTGGATTTGTAAAAGGATTACATCAAAATCCTACCACTTTCATAAAAGGACCTACATTACATGTTTCCTCTTATATGAAATGCAACTTCTGTTGCAAATCCGGACATATTGCCTACAAATGTCCATTTAGGAAAATTAGTTCACAAAAATTAATATGGGTTCCTAAAGGAACTATAAAGGATTCAAAAATAAATAACAAGGTTAGTGGGTCAATTTTTGAGGCACCCAAAATCAAATGGGTACCTAAAAATCATCCTCTTTTGTAGACAAACCCACAAGCTAGGAGCAAGAGATGGTATCTCGATAGTGGATGCTCAAGACATATGACTGGAGATCCATCTCATTTCTCTATGCTCACTAGCAAAGAAGAAGGGTACGTCACCTTCGGAGATAAAAAGGACAAAGGCATACTTATATGAAACAACTAAATAGATAAAAGTATTTTTCTTGAAAATTCTTGGTTTGATGAATCTATTTTATCATCTTTTTATGAATATCTTGAAAATGATTTTGATTTGATGATTTTAATTTGAATGAGCTTTATCTTGATTTTTTGAGATTTATAACTTGAGATTTACTCTATAAAAATCAAGATCTTGTATCCTCAATGTTCCTTTTTAGCATCTATTATCCAAATGAATTATGATTGGTATCATTGCTATATTTCTTTTTATCGTGCACTAAAGAGAAAATTTTTCTAAATGAATCGTGATATTTCGGAACCACAATTCTTTTTATGATTCATAATGAATTGAGAAATTTTATATGCTTGAATTAATATCTTATTCTAAGATTGAATGAATTTTATCTATATCATGATCTACTAAGATTTTTTCTTGATTATTTAAGAGGAGATTTTTCAAAACAAAATGTGTCTTCTATTATTATCTTTTCATGATATGATTTTCATGCAATTCCTTGTACTCATGAAATATTTATCTCATCACCCAATAACTCTTCTTGATATTCCTTATGTGATGAAACAAAATAATGCATGAAATTCAAATAAGAAGTTAATGATCATGCATGATAGGATGTAAAGAATTTTGACATTTAGATACTATCATTTGAATAGCTATGATCATGTTGCAAAAATGATTTATCATGAATGCTTGAATATCATGTATGATATGCCGATATTGATGATCGAGTTATTTGTATCATGCATGAAAAATAAAAGATATAGTTTTAAAATTGTGCATGTTCGAATTTGAAAATATGATGATGCATAATGATTAAATTGTGCAATGAAAATATTAAACATTTTGAAACCATGTTTTATTGTCATGCATAATGATCATGCTTAATAAATTTTAAAATTATACATGATGAATCTTGCGATTTATGGATTATTGATTTTTACTATAATGGAAGTGCCTTATTGATCTTTGTTGTAATAAATCTTACACTTTTGGTTTTAAACATGATACATGTTTTTATTTGGCATAAATGAAATAAAATCATATGAATTGAAACAACTAAAAATAGAAAAATATTTTTTCCTTGAAAATTTAATTTTCTCTATCTTATTGATCTTGATGATTATTATGATAAATCTATGTATACCATTTTGAATCTCTTGAAAGTAATATTGAGATTTTGATGAATTTGATGATTTGAATTTGAATGAGGTTGTATTTAAATTATGATCTTGATTTCTTGGATTTACTACTTGAGATTCTTTTTTAATCACAATCTCTTCTTTGTACACCTACAATTTTTTATATTTATAAAAGGAAGAGATTTGATAAAATGAATCATGTCTTTTAGTATTCAAATGGTCTTATCTTTGATGATATGATTTCTTTATATCTATGACATAAATGCCTTGAAATGATTGAAATATTTTACACAAATGTTATGCTCTTCCCTACTTCTTTCTTGTTTTCAATGATAAAACGGGGAGAAGTTTTGATCATGCATGGTAGGATATAATTTGACAAAATTTATACCATCATGAAACATTTATGATTTACAATGATGCATGCAATACTTGTGCTTTCTAATTTTGATGTTATGTATTGCATATGATGTATTGCATATGATGTAAATCATGATTTAAAATGCTATGAGTTGTTGCTAAAATGATAAATGTTGATTTAATGTTTTGTATCATGAATGCTCTAAATGATGATTGTTTGGTACCATGAGCAAAATATTGATAAATAGTTAAAAATTTTAGTATCATGTATGATATCCTCATAATGTCGATCGATTTATTCAATATCGTGCATGAATGAAATATAAGGTTTTCGAAAATATGCATGTAATACTTCAACTTATGATAATGATGCATGCAATGATAAAATATTTATGATGAAAAATTGTATTGACATTCATAACTTGATTATTCATCCTTTGTCATGATTTTGAAATCGTTGTAAAAGGAAAAAGAACAACAAAATTGTATTCTTCTTTTCTTTTTGACAATGACAAAGGGGGAGAAATATTGCTCGCTCAAGATGCAAAATTTGAAAACTTACACATTGCAAAAGAAGCAAAACTTGCAACTTGCACATTGCAATAAGAAGCAAGAATCATGAGCTTACACAAGAAAGCTATCTTGTATTTGCTTTCGTAATTTTTTTTGCTAGCTTGTATGTAGTAAAACTTGCATAGTGTAAAAACTGCTAGCTAGTAGTCTAAAGAGAAGCAATCAATAGCTATCTCAAGAAGACCAAGCATGTTAAACTTACACATCTTTAATCGTTAGATTGCATGATGATAAAACTTGATATTATGTTTTTCATGCAATAAGTTGAACCCATATAACAAACACTTGATTGTGGTACTTCTCCTTTTTGTTGATGACAAAGGGGGAGAAGTATGTTGATGACATGACATATGATGCATAAGCTTTATGCATATGTTCGTGATGATGTGTTGCAAGTATTCATGATGAATATTGCAATGACTTGAATTCTGTTTGAATTCAAGGTTCTATCAATATGGCATATTGATAGGGGGAGTTTGTTTAAACTCCGGGAGTTAAGGTTAACTCCGTTAGTCATCAATTAGTTGTCATCATCAAAAAGGGGGAGATTGTTGAATCTCAGATTTTGATGATGAAAACTAATTGATTGTGTTTAGATGTTTAACTGTATTTTGAGTGATGCAGGTCTACTCGATCAGGATTAGACAATTAACGCAGGAGGAATTGACGTTGCGTCGGAGGAGATCACGTCAGGATATTGGATGGCAGAAGGCTTCGGGCGTCGGGCATCGGGCCAAGGAGAGCGAAATTGCGCCAAGGATATCGGGGTTGCGGAGGTCAACCGCCGATTGGGCAACAAGCCGCAAGTGAGGACGATGCACCGAAGAATCGGACGAAGCGCCAACCAATGACGTGCCGGGCAACAGAATGTCAATTTGCGTTATAATAATTGTCTAGATCGGAGTAGAGTGTTTGCTTGTGTGTGCAGGATTAACTACGATAACCAGAAAACACAAAGCGAGAATACCGGAGTCGAGCTCGATGGACGTTTAAGAGACCGAAGAATCATCGGAGATGCTGCCGGAACCATCCGAGAAGAAATCGGGAACGTGTCGGAAGTTCGCCGAAGAAATCGTCGGAGGCTCGCGGAGATCACCGAGAAGGCTCGGCTACTCGTTAAAAGTCATCACAAAGATTGGGAGCTTGCAGGGAGTCCGTCGGAAGAAGTTCGTCGGAAAGCTCGCCGGAACAAGACTCGACGTTCGCGGTTGAAAATTTGCTTAGGATGTGTTTTGGTTATGTAGTCCACTTGTAATTAGGATTAGGATTAAGAGATAATCCTATATCCTGGTTAGGGGCCAACTGGGCCCAAAGTCAGAGTTGGTTTAGGCTAAAAATTAAGCTAAACCAGCGAACTAGAGAGCCAAGATTGAAGCCCAACTAGTGGCTGAAAACACTGTAGTTGGGCTGAAAACACTGTAGGCGGTGGCACCGCCTAGTTGGGCGGTGGCACCGCCCAGCACCCGAGTGCTGGGCGGTGACACCTCCTGGCTGGGCGGTGGCACCGCCCAGCACCCGAGCGCTGGGCGGTGGCACCGCCTGGTTGGGCGGTGGCACCTCCAGCACCGGAAACCCTAAGAAAATTCAAATTTTGGAGCCCAAAATTTGAATCCTCTTGAGGCCTATAAATACCCCTCTAATCTCAGCTGAGAGAACAACTTTTGAGAAGCATTTTGATTGAGAGAAAAGTCTTAGAAAGTCTTAGCAAGTCTTGTTTTCAATTTGCTAGAGAGTTCTCCTCCTCCTTTCTTATTGAAAATTTGTAAGAGGTTGAGCTGCTTGTAAAAGGTTGTAAGAGGGGTGTTTACCCTTCCATTTCAAGAGACTTGCTAGTGGAAGGTGGGAGCCTCATCGAAGAGGGGCCTCGCAAGTGGAGTAGGTCATTTGACCGAACCACTCTAAAAATCGGCGTAATCTCTGGTTTGCTTTTTATTATTGTCATTTACATTACTGCAAATCTTATTACTGCTTTAGTTCCTTATTACTCTTGCTGCACAATTTTAAGAATACGCCTTCAAGTTAAATTTCTCAAGTTTCGTTCTTAACGTACGAAAGATTTTGTTAAAATCGAAGTTTTAATCCGCTGCACTAATTCACCCCCCTCTTAGTGCCGCTCCGATCCTAACATTTATATGTCATTGTGAGATTCGAATATCCACCATTTCCATTAAAATATTTTAATGAGCTAGTGCAAGTGATGGGTCTTGTATCTATAATGGAGATATTATATATATATTATTTGTAGCACCAATTGACCGGTCACAAATAATCACTCAATTTAGCTATCACCAATTTAGGATGGAATTTCATGTAATTACATCATTTTTGTGTGAATATTAATATATATTAAAATATATAAAAAGTCTCGAGGAGCTAAAAAATAGGTTATTATTTTTTGTTTTAATGCGAGAATCTATCAAAGATTAAAAAATAATAATGTCAAGGTTTAGATTTTTTTTAGAATTTCAAATGTATTTACAAAAAATATAGGATCAAAAATTTTTAATAGGATATTACAGGGAATTTCTTGAATATAAACTTAATATGGAAGGAAATATTTATGAGAGAGTAAGATATAGGTTTATGCTCTGAGATAGAAAGAGAGCAAAATTAACTGGTCATTAAAATAAAAAATAAAAAATAGTATATGATTTGTCACTGGAATCAAAATATTCTAATTTTATTGGATCTCACATTTTAATGACCGAATATTTTTGACATCTTTCTTCATGTATTTCTGGTGTCCCAATATATATTGATTCTCAAACTCTTAAATCAAAATATAGATTTGGGCTAATTAGAATAATTAATATAATTTATTAGCTTAAATGTTTTCTTTGTTCGTATGAGATTTCTTATTTTCTATTAGGTAATCATAATTTATTAACACTATTTTGTACCTATATAATGGTTTACTCTTAATTAATTAATTATGATTTTAATCCTATCTTTGTATTATTTACTACTTATATTTGATAGCAGATAAGATTTTTTCAACTGTACGAGTCGGAGACTATTCCCCATCTCAATTCTTACTGCACAACAAATCTGAGTTCGCCCCATCTCAATTCTTCATCGCGTAGACTTCCCCATGTGTCAAATTGCAGCAAGCTTGTGATCAGCTGTGACTGCCATCCAGCGGAAGCGTGGTGGATCCTCAACCACCGTCTCCTGCGCCCTCGACCAACCCGGCGATCTCTGCTCTCCACCGCCCAAATTTATTACTGCTGATGCTGTGCCAAAATCCATTGCATCACTCGGGTCTTTTCTACTCATATTCCCCTGCTTCGTTGATTTCAGCAGTTTTCCTCTCACCGCCTCAGATCACTACTGATTTCACCGTGATCACACTCTTCACCACCGCTGCCTTCTCTCACCGTAGGCTGTCTCTGCTGCTCGGCGGCCTTCTCTCGTGGCTGCTCTTTGCCATCGCCACCGGCTGATCGATCTCCCTGCTTGCTCTTAATCCCATTGCTGCCCATCACTATCATCACTACAGCAGCAACAACATCCGGCGATAGTAATCCAAAACTTCTACAAACTAAGAACATGACAGCTTTACGGTGAAGTCGAAGTTCTCAAAGAGCACATCAGCGTCCCCACCTTCCCCAACATTTGCGACAAAAACTATAGATCTCTCATAGATCTATAGCTGCAGCTATCTTCCTCAGATTTGCTACGATCTACTGCGTCTCTTCTTTCTCTCCGATCGCAGGCCGCACCTTTTTTAAACAACTTGGCCACAACTCCTCATTGGATCAGTACACATCCGTACAATGTCTTCGTTTCTACGGAGAATCGTAGTATTTCCCCACGTACAAGACTTATCTTCAACAATGCTGCCACATTAATCCCTTTCAAGTTATCAAAAGATAACAACTATGTATCATGGCGAGCACAGTTTTCTAATCTCTTATTTAGATATGACTTATTAGGCTATGTTGACGGTTCTCTCAGTTGTCCACCAACCATGATCAACATTCCCGAAGAATCTAGTCAAGTAACAAATCCAGCTTACAAACTGTGGTTATGTCAAGATCGTCTCATCCTCTAAGTTATTCAAGCATCTGTTGCTGGATTCATCGCTCCATTGATATCATCATGTGCGACTGCTGCAGAAGCACGGTACAAGTTGTAAACAACCTTGGTGAACCGTTCGCATACTCGCAAGCTCAGTCTTCTATCTAGTCTAATGAAAACAAAATAAGAGGGAAGTACTATCGTTGATTATCTACAAAATATCAAAATTATCATCGATGACTTGGCTTTGATAGATCATTATCTATGTCATGAAGAAGTCATCATTCATACCCTTAATGGCATCGGAGATGAGTACAAGGGATTGGCAGTCGTCATTCAGGCACACGACTCACCAATGTCATTTGAAGAACTCTATGACAAATTGATTGACTATAAGACGTATTTGAAGCATGAGGACAAATTGTCCGGATCGACTATCACAGCCCAAGTTAGTCATAAATCCAAAAAGAAGAGTAATCAGTACAATATGAACATCACCAAAGGCATGACCAAGATATCTCTTGACCTTGTGGGTCCCAAGCAAACCCCCCTTATCCTCATTATCAAAATAGGTTACTCTGATGGTGGTAGTGAATATAAAGCCCTGATATCCTATCTCTCAGCTTGTGGTATACAACACCTCAAGTCACCTCCGTATACTTCTTAACTAGTTGGCTTTGCCGAACGCAAACATTTGTATATAGTTGAAACTGGCCTCACACTTCTACATCAGGTCTCCATACCTTCAACCTTTTGGACAACAGCCTTTCAAACTGTAGTCGACCTTATTAATCGGATGCTTACGCTAGTCCTACAATACCAATCACCATTTGAAACACTATTTCACAAACCTCCAAACCTACAAAAACTCAAAGTATTTACTTGTCTATGTTATTTATGGTTACGTCTCTATGCCTCCCATAAGATAACATCAAGATCTCAGCCTTGCATCTTTATAGGATACACTCTCTTGAACATAATGTTTTCTGATGCTATAATCCCCACACCCATAAAGTCTTTATATCACGTCACGTTGTTTTTGTTGAGTCACCACTCCAATAAACACTTATCACTGGAGTATACATCTAATCCACTCGGATGAGCCTCCCATGACACCATCCAGTTCCTTCGCTCATGATCCGCACTCTACTACTACTCCAGTTCAGCAATTGTCTATTCCCTCTATTACTACTCCACTCATTTCTTCTTTAGTTTCCCTTACTGATGAAGTGATATGTTCCGAAACACACCCATTATCTTTCCCTCCTTCTAGACCAAGTGACAATGAAGTATCTCAACTTGACCTGACTTGTGTCAATGACTCTCCACCGCTTATTCCAACTACACAACCTTACAATCCCATAGCCTCCAAAAATTCTATGATAACATGCTCCAAGAGTGGTATTTTCAAACTATATCAAGTCCTTGACCTACATGTTATCACAGAATCTTCTTCTAATACCATTGAACCCACCACCTTCACTCAAGCCTAAAAATCTCTACACTGGTGCAAAGCCATGTGTGAAGAATATGATGCCTTCCTCCATAACTCAACATGGAACCTAGCACCCTTTCATCATACACAAAACATCATCAGGTGTAAGTGGGTCTTTCGAATTAAGCGGAACCCAGATAAATCTGTTGCCCAATATAAAGCATGTCTAGTTGCCAAAGGGTTTCATCAATGATATGGAGTTGATTTCACTAAGACATTTAGTCCTATTGTTAAGCCAACAACAATCTGACTTATTCTGAGTCTGGCCACCACTAAAGGTTGGCAATTACGACAATTGGATGTTAATAATGCCTTTTTACAAGGGACTCTGACTGAAGATGTTTTTATACAACAACCTCCTGGTTTCATTCATCCTCAATATCCAAGGTATATTTGCAAACTTCAAAAAGCTATTTATAGACTTTGTCAAGCTCCAAGAGCCTAGTACATTGAACTTGACTCATTTTTACTTCAGTTGGCTTTATCAACTCCAAGTTTGATACCTCATTATTTCTACGACAATAACATGGAGGCACAATATATATTCTAGTGTATGTGGATGACATTATCGTCACAGACAATAATCCCATAGAGATCTAAGCATTCATCAAACAATTGATATATCGATTGTCTTTTAAAGATCTAGGAACTTTGAACTACTTTTTGGGTGTGGAAGCAACATACACATCTTCTTCAAGTCTTTTCCTATTACAAAGAAAGTACATTCAAGATTTATTATCAAAGACAAACATGCAGGATGCAAATATGGTTACAACTCCCCTCTCTACTAATGAATCTCTTAAATTATCTGATGGAAGTTCTACTACGGAACCCACTCAATACCGGCAAGTAGTTGGCTTTTTACAGTATTTGGCTCTCACTCGTCTAAACATCTCATTTGTCGTCAACAAGTTATCACAATTTACCTAGCGGCCATCTACTGTGCATTGGTTTGTAGTCAAACGAATCCTGCGATATCTTAAAGAGACCCTCAATCATGGACACTTTCTCCGTAAACACTCTCCACTTCATCTCAATGCCTTTGCCGATGCTTATTAGGTAGGCAACTTTGATGATAGAACATCCACATCGAGGTATATTATTTTTCTTGGAGCTAATCCAATCAATTGAAGTTCTAAGAAGCAAAAGATAATTGCACGGTCTATAACTGAAGCTGAATACCGTGCCATTGTCACTACTACTGCAGAACTCAATTGGGTCACAAATCTGCTCAAGGAACTCAACATCAATTCCACTCCTATTTCTATAATTTATTGTGATAATGTCGGAGCTACCTATCTATGCGCCAATCCGGTGTTCCACTCCAGCATGAAAATATTGTTATCGACTTCCACTTCGTGTAAGATCAAGTTGTCCGACGTCAACTACGTGTTTCTCATGTACATACGGCTGATCAATTAGCAGACTCACTCACGAAGTCTCTTGCTCATAAACTATTTATATTGTATCGGTCCAAGATCGGTATCCTTGATAGGAGTACCATCTTGCGGGGGCATGATAGCAGATAATATTTCCCCAACTGTACGAGGAAATCTTGCTGTTCTATTGAGGAAAATCCTCCCTTCTAACTTGAGGAAAACATCGGAATATATCTTTTATCTTTTATCAATATTATTAATATCATACTTTGTATATACTACTTTATATTTATTTTACTATTTTAATATTATTTAATCTTATACATTTTATAATTATATTTTCTAAGTTTATGGTGTTTATATTATATTGTTTAATTTTTTCCTTAGGCATTATGTATATTTTAAATTTATATTAGTTATATGATTTTGTTATTTTGGTTTTTAACTTAATAAAAGGGGAGAATCTCAAAGTGGATTGATTATATTTTTGTGACACGACACACAAAGGGAGAGTAGGGAATGAGATTACTGCAAATCACATATCATAGGTAAAAAGTACTCGTATCTCATAGCATATATCTCATTTCAATCTATTTATATAAAAAAACTACACTTTGGAGGCGACAAGACTCCTCTGATGATTATTATAAACGAATATAGATGTAAGAAACTTATGTCATAGTTTAATTTTTTGGAGAGTTAGAAAATATTTAAAATCCATAAAAAGTTATACATTTGATTATGATTATTTATCTTTTTTTTATAGTTTCTATTATTATTTTTTAGATCTCCCCCTACCACTTCTCACTTCACTAAGAAATAATCATTTAGGTCTCTTCAACGTATATTTATATCAAATTAAATGATCCTTCCTCATTTTATCCTTTCTTTATTGAAGCAACATCAAATTAATTATAAATATTTTTTATATTTCCTAATAACTCCAAACATAAAATATAAAAAAAGATATTTGGAGTAATTCATCGACACAAACTTTTTGGATATATATCCTAGAAATAACTCAATACTGTTGAACTAAATATGTCTTTAAAACTGATTCAAACCCAAGATTTTGATCAAAGATCTGACCTGATCGTGCTCGACCCCACATGAGAAGATTAATTCAATCAACTGTAGATGAATGAGAAAAAGAAATATCAGATCAATACAAATGATTATGATCATGCCTCTGAGCTCCTTTGTCTTACATTCCTTGAATGTTTTTGAGTGTGCAGATGCATATCATTCAAAACTATGATCTGATATAGGCCAAGGTTAATGCCATGACATACCAACAGAATTTGATTACAAGTCCCACCAATGAAAGGGAAAGTGCCTCAAAGAACTATTTGTCTACATAAAGCAAGCAACAAAAAGGGAGAAACATAATCACAGATCAGGCCAAAGTGTCATCTATATACAAGTTGCAACTTTCAAATTTGAATGTCTAAAAACTGCCATATCCGAATCATGAAACCTTAGTCAAAGCTATATTTTCTGATTCTAGGTCTTCATCTTTGAGCAATAGATGAAGCGGGAAGAAACTGGGAATAAGGATGCCCAGCAACAAACAGAGAAGAGCTGCAACTCCAACCCACCAAGTACCATGTGGAATCCCTAACATTAGTTCATCACAAACTGCAAAAACGAGAACACAATGTGCAACTAAAATAAAAGCCCAAAAGGATACTGGTCTGCGTTGAGAACGTATTTAGAATGTCTGTTCTAAGCATAAAGATGTTCTAATTTACCATCCAAGATGCAGATGGCCATCAAACTGTCTCCAGTCTTAAATGCAACTAAATATGGAAAATCAATAAATGGCAAAATGTTAACAAGGAAATATCCACACACAGCATTTTACTTAATTTCTGCAGCTGAACAATTATATTAATATGTGCTCAAACATAAAAGTTTGCAAGTCACCTATTATTCTGTGATATCAATTTAATCAATAAATTGTAGAATTTTGTTTTATCTAGGTGTCAGTTGGCACTCCATTTTGTTCCATGTCACTGGTAATTTAGATTAAAAAAAATGTCATAACATTAAGACAAACAACATCCACAGATCCACTATTACTATCAAGAACCAAAAAAAAAAAAAAATTTCACCTGATAAGCTAGGTTGTTAAGTCCACATACCTCAGAAATTAGGTCTTTCCCTTCACTATGTTGGAACTAGTGCTACCATAATCTCTTTTTTCTTCCCTACCATATTATTTTTCATTTTTATATCTTCTACAGCTAATAAGGTTCTTTTAGCTCACACTGAAAAGCAGCTTGTCTTGAATCCATGAAGCAACTGAAAGACTCATGGCTCCAGCAATCTTGAAAACAACTGCTACATTGGAAAGCTTATAACCTTACTTGAAGGGTTGTGAATAAGGTTTCAGTTTTGAAGGCCCTGGACATTCATTTCAAAATATTGTCATGCTTACTCTCCATGTTCCAAAAATTATACTTCCATAAGAAAAGACTACAGCCCAATATCAATTATTTGACTATTAATCTTAATGAAAGGCAATGCATCTCTCTTTTTGTTCCTAAAACTCAAGATATTGCTAAGCAACAGGTATACAAGGCATTTTGATCAATGACAACAGGGCCACAATTGGGTTCGCTTGATGGAGCCGTCTCAAGTATGAAGGAACAAGAATGCTATAAAATGAACACACTTTAAAATGTATCTAGAGCTTGGCATCCCTAACTTAACTGGCATAAAGAAGTGACCACCAAGGAAGATGATTTCGTCATATACCAACTGTGAAAAAATTAGTATGTAACATGATGGGCAGTATGTAGAACAAGGTATACTGAAGCGGTATGAATTGAATGCTTCCATTTATTTTGTTCCCCTAGTTTGTTTGTTTTTCCATATCATACTTGGAAGACTTACTAAAATGGGTGTTCATTCTGACAATCCATGAGCTACTTGACATAAATATCACAGAGAGGCAACAACGAAATTTAGTCAAGATAGAAGTGGGCAACATTTTCTTCTTTTCAAGGATTTCACGTCTAAACTTCAAACTACAATCGATATTTTTCATGTGGGTAAGGCACAAAAAAAAATCTTTTAAACAAATTATTGTTGAAAAAAAGTAAAAAATGATACTGTTAATTAAAATTTTCTCAAGATAATGGCAAGCTGAAGTACATACTTTGTTGAAAATGTTACTGAGTGCACATGTGCCACATAGAAGAATCAGAAGGCATGTTCAGGTCTATTGCAGACATTGCAAAATTTCACAGACCAATAGAACTAGAGGCTATAAAACATGGAAGACAATATGAGTGGATCCATGTAGGACAGATCTGAAACTGAAATGATAAGTATTTGCACAAGACAAAAGAACGCTGATGATAAAAAATATGGTAAAAATGAAGAACTGAAGAAAGATGAAAAAATATGGTAAAAAGGAACCTCAATGAGTACACTAGGTGAGGAAAAATTTATTAGACTTGCTAGGAAAATACTCTGGATGAGTCTGGCCACTAGTTGAAGATCAAAAAGAGAACTCTATCAACTCTTCCTGGCTTTATAGCTGAACCACATTCATGGGAAAAAATCTCATGGATGTTGATGAAGATGTCATGTTCTATGTTCAGGAACAGAAAGGTGAATAGTGTCCCAAAGTTGAGAGATCATGCAAGAAAGACCCATCATAGATGTGACCATAGTTAGTAGTATACATTCGGTGGACCATTTTCTCTACATACATGCTCCTCAGGTCAGAAACGACTTAGAATTTTACTCTTTGAAAGCCTAAACAAGGTCCAAAAGGAACTTAGAGTGTGTCTCGGTTATTTACCATATGATAACTCTATTAGTGGTCTCCATAGTTGAAGTTGATTGTGTTATGAGCTCGGATAAGATTAGATGTGACCATAATAACACAAGAATTTAAATGAAAATGAAGAGAGAATTTAAAAGAAATCTACATGGAGAGACTTAAGTCTCTTTCAGCTCAAAACAACAAAACAATAGAAGAAAACCATAATATTATGTGGCTTAACAAAGATCAGTTTCTTTTTTTCGATCTTAAACTCAAAGCAAAGATCATAGCTTCAGTATATAGGTTTCTTGTTTTGTAACAACAGTGGAGATATGAAATGAAAAACCATAATAAGAAAAGCAAAACAGTTAAAACAATCATTGCATTCAATTTGTCATTAAACAAAAGCAACAATTATAAAGGCTAAATTATTTACACAAATTAAACAATATAAATCAATAAAAGTGTCATGCTAGGATGAAGAAAATTTGAATTTCTCTTCCAATCTCTAACACGTTTTCTTATGTACTTTTGATGGCACAAGGACACAGAAGATTATTGTTTATAATGATCATAACTCCCCGAAACCATAAGACAAAAATGTCAATTTATTCATCACATACCGATGTTATAGATGACCAGTTCTCTCTCCGGCACATTTGGCTTGGCAACAACCCCGGCAGCGTCGACCGTCAAAATAACAAAAGCCTACGTGCAAAGCATCATATCAAATCAGAAACAAAATCAACGAACAGAACAAGCCAACATTGCTTACTGATTCGTCATTATCAGCCTTAAAAATTAGTTTCTCCGTATTAAGCAATCTCCTATTCTTTCTCGACCAAAGTTCCGGCAAGGTCGTCTGCAGTTGAATGGAGAAGCTAGCAGGTATCTATTGCAATGTTAAGTTCGATGAGATCAAGATGATCTTCATAAGAAACTAAAAGAAAAAGGCAAAGCAAGAGCTCATTGGGGCAAAAGAACAAACAGAGGCCGGATATGATATCTTGACTTCGTAGGATGCGGATCTTCTAAGGCCGAGCAGCTCGTAGGTGCGTTGTCCGGAGTTCAATGACATTGTCTCGCCCTTAATTTCTTCACCGACTTTCAGCGCCTTCACATCCGAGCTGCAGTGACGAAGGAAGTGATGACGGCTACGAGAAGCGGATATGGGGCGCAATCGGAGGAGCGAGACAAACCTGTGTGTGAGGGGGAGGGAGGAGGCAACGAAGAAGCACCGGATCAGGGACATCAGAATGCAACTGCATGACGATGGTGAAGGCATTGGATTCCCCCGTCGCGAGAGAGAGAGAGAGAGAGAGAGGGAGACGAGGAAAGGCCTGAGATTACGGGCCGAGTCAGGCCGTCATGTACCACACGGACCCTTCTATAGCTGCAAAAAAGGGCCGTCCGGATGTTACGTGCCACACGGACCGTTATGTGGCCTGGGAAGGCGGGCCTAAGCAGGCCGTCATGGGAATTTGAGTCCGACCCAAATATTGGATCCGCATTCAGGCTTGTCAATAGAACTACTAGTGTTCCGAGTTAATCGACACCGATTCTAATTAAATCTGTCTTATGGAATCATGTTTTTGTATATAACTCTATCGTTTTAGTTCGCCAAATCGGTTATAGTGTCTTGCGTCACATATTTTAAGTCTATTTAAAAATACTACAACCATGTTTAAATTTACCTTAATTATTAATATTCCTTAATTTAGTTAGATATATTATCTCATATGAAACTTAACACAGCGATTTGGTTGAGACATTATATTTTATTTTTGTTATTGTTGCAAACTTCGATTTAATGTAATTACTTAATTCAAATCCAAAAGAAGAAGAGAAAGAATCAAAAGATGCCCCCCCATCCTTCTCCATCTGTCATCACGCCCTCTGCACACACCGCACGCGACGTTCGGAGCCCGTTGGAAAACGATCCAAAAATGTTTTCGTTTTCTGTTTTCAGTTTTCTGTTTTGCATGCAACGGTAACAACACGTATGACGGGGCACTTAAATGACAATTCCTGGTGGGCCCACAACCAATCAATGCCGACGCCCTGCCACCGCCGCCCCCATCCGCGTTTCGCTGTTGCCAGGTGGCAGTCGGTCCCGCTCCTCCCTGCTAACAAACATTCCTTCCAAAGAGTTGTTGATTAGGCTCTCTAATTGACTATTAGTTGACCTAAAATTATAATTAATGTCATACATGGAGTGCTTATATTTTTTGTTGCTTACGGCTTAAGCGTGACGAACGCGTCGAGCAGCGACTAAACTGCTGCCAGTCGTGTCGTGTTCGGCCTCGGAGACTAATTAGTAGCATTAAAGCCCGCGCCGTTGCAACGACACACATGTTTGTCATTCAAAGAACAAGTCTGACACGGTGTTTTATTTTTTTGACCATTTCTTTTCGAACAAAAAGTTAGCACCGACAGGGAACATCAGGGCGCAGCAAAGACGAGACTGGCACTCACGCGGTGTTGATGACGTGTAGTGTTGTTACTTGGTTACTATGGATTTTGCTGTTTTTGAGGCATTCAGTGGATAGAAAAGCTAAAAGTTCGAATTTTTAGGCTGGTCAAGAAAAAAGAAAATAACGGACCTCGAAGGTTCAAACGGCTATATCTTCTCTTCTCGTCGTCCATGTTGGTCCGAATTCTCTAGGGTTAGGGATAGCGACGAGGGCTGGGGTTCTTCTCTTTCCCCCCGAAGCCAATCTGGTCCTTTCGGGGTTGCGATTTTGGTTTCGCGAGGGGCGCGCTGTTGTGCCCCGATCGATCACGGGCTCGATCCTTGGTTGGAGCGGGGAGCAGGCGCCGGAGGTGGAGCGATGAGGAGATCGAAGCTGGAATCGTCGATTCCTGTGAGTCGGAAGAGGTTTGTGCAGTTCCTGCTCGTTGTAGGGCTACTTTACCTCTCCTTCCTACTCCTCTGCGAGCTCCCTTTCGTATCCCGCCGCTTCGCGCCTGGAGCCGGCGGGCTTATCGGAAGCGACGTCGTCGCCCGCCGGGTCGCACTCGACAGCGAGGAAGAGAGCCAGGGGAAGTATGCACCGGTTCGCCCCTTCATATTCCCTTATCGGCAGGCGCAGTCCTCCCCCGCTCCCTTCCAGCGACGGCCGCCACCCGATCGGCGGGGCCGTCGCTTGCCGGCCTTGTCTGGGTTGGCGCTGATGGAGCTCAACGCCAGCGGAATTGGAGCCTTCTCGGAGCTCCACAAGTCGGCGAGGGACGCGTGGGAGGTGGGAAAGAGGTATTTTGAGGAGCTGCAAGCTTCACCGGCGCCATCTGCAGCGGCACCACTGCAAGAGAGCCGGGCAGAGGAGAGATGCCCAAACTCGATCATGCTGTCGGGCGCAGAGTTCCAGGAGCGAGGGAGAGTGTTGGTGCTCCCCTGTGGGCTCACGTTGGGTTCCCATATTACTCTGGTGGCAAGGCCGCGCCGGGCGCACGCCGAATATGACCCAAAGATTTCGTCTTTGAAGGAAGGTGAACAGGCTATTATGGTGTCGCAGTTCATGATGGAGCTGCAGGGGCTCAAGACGGTGGATGGTGAAGATCCGCCTAGGATCCTCCACTTCAACCCCCGATTGAAGGGTGATTGGAGCGGGAAGCCGGTGATTGAGCAGAATACTTGCTATCGCATGCAGTGGGGATCACCTCAGCGGTGTGAGGGCTGGAAGTCCAAGGCGGATGAGGAGACTGGTATATTTTCTAGCGTACTCGTAGGCAAAAATATCTAATTCCCTTTTTGAGCTTCTGAATATTATTGCAATTATTTTTTTTTTAATTTTCTTGTGGCTTGTTTTGTATTGACTATTTAATTTGAACTTTAGAAAGTCCATTTTGAGAGCATGTGAATTAGCGTTGTGAATGCCTTTTTTACTTTTAATTCAGTCGTTCTTTTATTATTGAATCTAATATGGAGGTTCTAATGCAGTTGATGGGCTGGTGAAGTGTGAAAAATGGATTCGTGATGATGATAACCAGGTGGAGGAATCTAAGATGTCATGGTGGTTCAGCCGTTTGATTCGTCGAACAAAGGTCTCACTTGATTGGCCATATCCATTTGTAGAAGACAAGTTGTTTGTTCTAACGCTTAGTGCCGGTTTAGAAGGTTATCATGTGAATGTTGATGGGAAGCATATAACATCCTTCCCTTATCGCACTGTAAGTTAAGCTTGAAAAGTTCTCTCTTAGGTTGGCCTCTGAACAATATCTTACATTCTGATCTAAGACCTTATCCTGCCTACAGAGTTTTGTTCTGGAGGATGCCACTGGACTGTCATTGAATGGTGACCTTGATATTGATTCAATATATGCTGCTTCATTGCCCTCCACACATCCTAGTTTTGCCCCACAACGGCATCTAGAATTGTCTGCTCAGTGGCAGGCTCCTCCATTTACTGATGAGCCTGTCGAACTCTTTATCGGCATACTTTCTGCAGGAAACCATTTTGCGGAACGCATGGCTGTGAGAAAATCATGGATGTCTGCAGTCAGGAGATCGTCAAATGTGGTAGCTCGGTTCTTTGTTGCTCTGGTAATTGTTGCAGCTGCAAGTTGCTTTGAGTTTCTATGTTTTTGGTTCAGAATCTGATAGTTCTAATATTGGCAGCATGGTCGAAAGGAGGTGAATATGGAGCTAAAGAAGGAGGCAGAGTTCTTTGGGGACATTGTTATAGTGCCTTTCATGGATAATTATGATCTAGTTGTGCTGAAGACAATTGCAATATGCGAATATGGGGTAAGTGAATCTTGTCTAATGAATGTTGAGATTAAGCTGCTTAAGCTGGTACTGTATTATCTCAGTAGTTGTTAATCATTTTCTGCTTTTGTCTTCTGCAAAATAGGTTCGAACAGTATCTGCCAAGTATATAATGAAGTGTGATGATGACACATTTGTAAGACTCGACTCAGTTCTAAAGGAAGTAAAGAAAGTTCCAGCTGATAAAAGCCTTTATATAGGGAATATTAATTACTACCACAAGCCCTTGCGTTCTGGAAAGTGGGCAGTCACATATGAGGTATGTGCTGTCTACTGTATACAGTTTTTACTAATTTGTAGATATGTTTAAATTATTATTTAAGCAAGCCTCCGCATATCTGCGACAAGAGTATATGTATGTTTTTACTTGGTTGCATCTCTGTTTCAATTAATTTTAGCATCTTATAGTTTATTTTCCTCAAGTAATCTTTTTAACAAGTCTGGAAACTTTCTTCTTTTTGGGTTACAAGACTTTTCGCTTTAAACATATCTACCATAAGTATGCCGATAAATATTGTTCCATCTGGCTGTATGTCCCTTTAAAAAAGGAAAAACGTTGTAGAATACAATTATCCATATTATTACTGCATACCTTTAAACTCTTGTGAATTGTGAACCATAGTTTCCTATGGACATCAATTGATTGCGTAGTTATCAGTTATCAGCATGTCTTATTTTACGTTATTGTGCTACTCCTTGTTTCAATGGACGACAAAACAGAATATATTGTTTATCTTGTAGCAATGGTGCAATTCTTACCCAATAATCTTCTGATTTTTGTGGTGCTTTTCTTCCTTGTAACTACCAATATGTTTTTACTTTCTGGCTATGTGGCTATGAAGCAGTATGCTTATTGTTTTATTTTAAGGTTGTGAAGTAATATCAACTTTGTGCTTCAGGAATGGCCAGAGGAGGATTATCCGCCTTATGCTAATGGTCCAGGCTATGTTGTATCAGCTGACATTGCACATTTTGTGATTTCGGAGTTTGAGAAGCATACACTAAGAGTAAGATCCATTAACTTGTATCTTAATGCATCATTTCTAAGACTAATAATTCACATAATTAAACTAGATTGTCCTTGTGTTATTTTAAAAAGATTTGATGTAGCACTGGTTTGTTTGACATGGAAGAACAAGAAAAAAGTTCACGAACACATGCATGCTTATCAACCTAACTAGTTAATGGCCTTTTGTCCTTCACTGGCTCTCATATTTCTTGGAAGTGATAATATTTCTTCTTTTTCTGGGAATAGTACAAAAATTTCAATTCTTTAAATAGCATAATTTTTCTAATGATCTTCAGGCCTTTATAGCATACATTACAAAAAGTTTTCTCTTGAAAGAAGCAAAAGAGAACAGATGGTACTTTCTAATGCGCGGCTGTAAGATCCATAAAATTGCAAGCCTTTAAAATGTTATAAATGTTGAAGTGGATGATGTTAAGGGGATTCGACTTATACCATTTTGTATAACTGGAGATGGAAAACATAATTCTTTGTCAGATACATACAAAGATTGGTTTAGGTTTTTGGGCTTTAGGACTTTCTGAGATGCTCTAAAAAGTTTTCTTTTGTGCAGTTATTCAAGATGGAAGATGTGAGCATGGGCATGTGGACTGAGAGTTTCAACAATAGGAAGCCTGTGGAGTATGTCCACAACCTCAAGTTTTGCCAGTTCGGCTGCATTAATGATTATTACACGGCTCATTACCAGTCTCCGAGACAGATGATGTGCATGTGGGAGAAGTTACAGGCAGGAAAACCTCACTGTTGCAACATGAGATGATACTGGTGCAAGTGGCAGCTCAGAATCCAATTTTGTAGCTATAACAGGCCCCTTCTCGAGGGCCATAAAAGGAGAGTTTCATCTGATTCAAACGCCCCTTCCAGATTTGTTCATTATTTTATTCTCTTTGTGTTGTGGGGAAGTGCTATTCAGCTACTTCCTTGTACATGTAAAAGAAACGAAAAAGATGGAAAGATTCTTGAGCTACATTGTCCAAATCTATCTCTCTAGAGCGAGATAATATATGTATGCTGATGTTTCATGTTGTGGATCCATAAATCACTTTCTTTCCCATTCTCATTTTTCTACCATATCTTTGGCAAAGTTTATAAGATCCATTGTCTGTGCAAGTGCTCCCTGCCAGTTGTGAACAACGAGGCTTGTGGCAAAAGTTATCTTTGCTCCTCATCTAGTCTCCAAAGTCTGGTTTGCCGTCTGCTCTTTTCCTCATGTACTCAAGTCAAAGACTCACTTAGTTCTTCCTATGTGAACTTAAGGGCTTTTCTCCTGTTCCTTTGCAGGCCATGGACCAACTGCTTGGCTGTTTTTGGTACCAACTGACTATTTATGTCAGACTTCTGCATCTACAACACGGATTTGCCCAACAGTACAAGCCATTTGTTTACTTGTTGCTGAAAGGTAGGTTGTTCACCACCATTGACTCCAACATGTGCTCATTACAAGAACTCTAGAAGAACTGTCCATTTAGCTATTTCTTCATTGGCAACAGTTGGCAAATTGTGGTCATGATTTCTGGGCTAGATGGCAAAGATTATTTTAGCAACCTTTCTTGATTGAAGTTGAGAGAATAATCTATTTGTACAACCCAAAACTTGTGGGGAATTAGCTGGAAGGGGCCATGGAAAAGGAATATTCTCTTCTTTGGTAGGAAAGAAGAGGACTTGCATGCATTCACCAGCACATTGTGACCCCTCTTTATGTCTTCATCTTGGCTGGTTAGATTGCTTTAGTTATCATTAGCTTATGACCCAAAATTGACATTTTTTTAGTAGTACATGTTTTTCCAATAATATCTGCAATTAAATAATTGGTAAACTAGCTGCTGGAGGCTTAAGTACATCATAAACCAGCCATGCTTTATCGAATTGAGTGTTGAACAATAAAAATATATATATAAAAGTTTATATCTGAAAAATAAAAATATATAAAAAATTTATACCTGAAATGAAACGAAAATATTGAGCTGAATGTATGAAGCTAATATGAAAGATAAAAAAATATTTTTGTTTATAAACGATTATGTACATAGTCTCATGAAATGATGAAATCGTTTAAGATGTTATATTCATATGTTAAGGAGACATGCAGATGTTGATGAGAAATTAGGAGTATCTAAAATTATTTTTAATAAAAATTTAAATATTCTTAATTCAACTAAGAAAATAATATTTTTTACATAGTTCACTAGCAAAAAAAAAAAAATCCAAATAGTTAATCTCATATCATTGAAATATTAGGAAACTAAAGAAAATTATATATCCCATATTGATAAGATTTTATGAATATGAAGAGAAGCAATATATGCATCCTTTCATCCTCGGAGTTCATGCATCGTTGTTCTTACTAATTGATTTCATCTTTGAATACTTCATGAAATTAATTTTAATATATGCCAAGGTAATTAGTCATAAACAATGGTTTTATCGTCGAGGTATTAGAGGCTATTTGACTTTTAGTGTGCCTCATTTGTTTGCTTTTGTTGGAATTAAATCAGTTCAAGTGTCATTGTATCAAATTGCAATAGTTCAAGAGGGATATTCATTATATAAAAAAAAATTAAATTAAATGTCTACGAAGGATAATTCAAATTGGTTATTGATTTTTGAAAGTGTTTCTTGAAAGAGAATGATTCATTTTAAATATAATTTACGTAATGTATCTTTAGGGACTATATAAATCCCGTTGGGTTATAAAATAAATAAAGTTTTTGAAAATATAAAGAGTCCTTACAGATAAATATAGAAGATTAAAGCTTATCCTACTCTTCCTTTGTTTGATAACTCTATCTCTTTTTTCTATCAAGTTTAACATTTGTTATCAGAGCCAGGTTAAGCTATGGTCTTTTCCCCAAGTACCATCCAAATTTAGATCATCAGATTGACAAAAAAAAAAATGATATATAGTGCATCTAAATGAAGGTTCTTCTAAGCTCCCAAGATGTATGAGAGTTTGTAGAAGATGAATATGTTGAACCAAGTCCAACGAGCAATGAATGCAAAAGCAAAAAAGCAATTCAAAGATAGAAGGAAGGAGAAAAAAGTTTTGTTCATGATCTATCAAGAGCTTGATGATATAATATTCGAGATCATCGCTCAAGCAAATACTTCAAAAGAGGCTTGGGAAATACTTCAAAAAGTATTCGGTGGTGTTGATTAAGTAAAGAAACTTCGTCTACAACATTTGGTGATTTATCTTAAAGACCAGTAAGAGACAAAGGTAAAAATAATGGTAAAGAATTATGCATTTCAGATTTATTATATTCATGATATGAAAATAATATTTTAAGCTTGGGGAAATTACTTGAAAAATGTTATGATATTGAGATGAAAGATATGACTCTCTCAATTCGTGACAAGAATAAAACATTGATATCACATGTGAAAATAACAAAGAATAGAATGTTTCATCTATATTTAAGTATTTTTGATCAATATCAATTAAATTATTTTAAAATAGATATTGAGGATATTTCTACACTATGACATCTTAGATATGCTCACTTAAATTTTGAGGCTTTGAAACTTCTAGAGAGGTATAATATAATGATAGGAATGTCAAAAATTGATCGCCCATTAAAATTATGTGAAGTATGTATCATGAGTAGGCAAGAAAGAAAACATTTCAAAATTAAAAGAACAAAAAAAGCATGACATCGACTTGATCTAGTCAACATAGATGTTTGTGGCACTATCAATCCAGTATCACTTAGAGGAAGCAGGTATTTTCTTACCTTCACTGATGATCATAGTGGCAAAACTTGGGTTTACATATTAAAAGAAAATTTTTTTTTTAAAAATAAATTTAAAGAATTTAAGGATTTGGTTGAAAGACAAAGTTATTGTAAGATTAAATATTTAAGAACAGGGGTGGTGAATATATATAAAATAAATTTGAAAGTTTTTATAGAAATAATGAAATTCTACATCAATTCATCATGCCATACACACCTCAACAAAATGGTGTCTTAAAAAGAAAAAAATGGATTATCTTTAATATGGTCTGATGCATGTTAAAGGAAAAAAAAATTCCTAAAGAATTTTGGGGAGATGTTGTTGCTTGTGCAATTTATTTGCTTAACAGGTTTCCGATAAAGCAAATTGGTAATGTTACACCAAAAAGAAGCATGGAGCTTACAAAAACCAAGAGTTGATTATTTGAGAATTTTTGGAAGTGTTACATTTGATAAAATACCATAAGAAAAGAGAACAAAATTGAAGGATAAAAGTTAGAAATGTATTTTGCTAGGTTATCCAGTGGTTACAAACTCTACAATCCTATCACAAATAAAGTTATGATGTCAAAAGATGTTGAGTTTGATGAACAATAGATTTGGAACTAGAAAAGTGATGAGCAGCATAAGAAAACTATGGCTTCACAAGAGGATGATATAATATAAACAAACACCGAAGTAGCTTTGCCAGAATCATCACCTAGATCAGCTAGGTCACATGATTCAAGAAGTCCGATTATAAGAAGGACAAGACTGATTCAGGAGCTATATGATGTGACTCGAAGGATTGATACTAATAATGATAAACAATATGAGATTAACTATGAAGAAGTATTTGCACCAGTTGCTCGACTAGAGATAGTAAGATTACTTATCTCTCTAGCAGCTCAAATGAAATGAAAAATTTTATAAATAGATATCAAATCAATATTTCTTAATGAAGTTCTTGAAAAGAGGTATATATTCAATAACCCCTTGGTTTTATTATTCATGAATAAGAAGATAAAGTATACAAGTTAAATAGAGCTCTTTATGAACTTAAACAAGCCCTAGGAGCATGAAATTCTCGAGTAGAAACCGTATGTATCTGACAGCACCGTGCCCAGTATACGATCTCTAGGATATTAGATGAATGAGGGACTATATGTACACGATAATTGAGGACAGATAGGTCCAATGGATTGGATTCTCCTATATCATATGAGACTATGGCATAGTAGCCTAGTACATCCGCAGTCGATGAGTCGAGTGAATTATTATAGAGATAATAATTCATTGAGCCAGAAGGAGTTCTAACAGGTATGACTCACGGCCAGCTCGATATTGGGCCTAGAGGGTCACATACATATGGTAGGCATTACGATAAGTAGAGGTTCAAATATGAGATATCCGCCGGGACCCCTATCTTATTGGATATCCAATAAGCCCCTGAGTTATTGGATCCTATGGATGAGATCCAATAAGTGTTGAATCTCAAATTTTGATGATGAAACCAATTGATAGTGTTTATGATTTGATTTATGTTTTGAGTGACGTAGGAAGCTTGAGAGACAATTAAAGCAAGAAAAATCATGTTGGGCCGAGCAGAATATGTCAGAAGATTAGATGTCGAGCCAGAGGATCGGTCGACATATTAGTAGAAGGCTTCGGGCTATGAGTTCAGGCATCGGGCCAAGAAGAGTGGAAATTACGCTAAGGATATTAGAGTTGTAGAGGTCAACTGGCCGATTGGGTAATAGGCTGCAAAAGAGGACGTTGCGCTAAAGATTCGGATGAAGCGTCGATGAACCAATGACATGCCGGACAATATTTGATTTGCTTTATAATAATTGTCTAGATTGAAGT
>NC_088341.1:27127500-27132500 GCF_036884655.1 Musa acuminata AAA Group
TCTATGACTCCAGAGTTACAGAGACAACATGAAAAGATGGATGCCAGATCCATTCTCCTACATGTCCGCAAATTGTTTGAGGAACAGGGAAGGACTCAACGATATGAGATATCCAAGAGCCTTTTCCGCGCTAGGATAACTGAGGGGACACCGGTTCAGAACCATGTCATAAAGATGATTGAGTGGATAGAGAAACTCACAGGTCTAGGAATGGTCCTAGAGGATAACTTGTGTGTGGACATTGTGCTTTAGTCCCTACCAGATTCCTTTTCACAGTTCATAATGAATTTTAATATGAACAAGCTTGAGGTGACTCTCCCAGAGCTCCTCAATATGTTGAGGGAGGCAGAGAGTACTATTAAGAAAGAGAAGCCAGTTCTCTACACTGGTGAGACCAGAAAGAAAAGGAAAGCAGAAAGGTCCCTTAAGAAGGGAAAGGGCAAGGGCAAACAAGGTAAAGCAAAGGTTGCTAAGAAAGACCCAGCAAAGGACAAAGGCCAGTGCTTCCACTGTGGTAAAGATGGGCATTGGAAGAGAAACTGCAAAGAGTACCTTGCAGAAAGGGCGAAACAAAAGCTTGATGAAGCTTCAGGTACATTCATGATCAGTCTCCATTTGTCAAACTCTTATGATAACACATGGGTATTGGATACCGGTAGTGCTTATCATATATGCAATTCGTTGCAGGTTCTGGCAAGGCCTAGGAGACTAGAGAGAGACGAGATGAACCTCAAGATGGGTAATAGAGCAAAAGTTGCTATATTAGCTGTTGGCGAGGTCGCCCTACATCTGCCTAGTGGAGCTTTTATTGCATTAGATGCATGTTATTTTGTTCCTTCTATTATCAAAAATATTATCTCCATTTCATGTTTAACAGTTAGTGGATATAAATTTGTTTTTGAGAACAATGGTTGTTCGATATTATTAGATGATAAGATCATCACGAAAGGAACATTGCATAATGGTTTATTTATGTTAGACACCACTCCACATATCATGAATGTAAATGTGTCCAAAAGGAAACGAGATGAGTTGAACAGTGCATACCTGTGGCATTGTAGGTTAGGTCACATCCATGAAAGAAGGATTCAAAAGTTGCTAAATGATGGATATCTAGATCCATTCGACTATGTGTCATATGCAACTTGTGAGCTTTGCATTCGTGGAAAACTGACCAAATCTCCATTTAGTAGAACTGGAGAGAGAGCCACTGAGTTGTTGGAACTCATACATAGTGATGTATGTGGACCCATGTCAACTCATGCCATTGGAGGTTACTCCTACTTCATTACATTTACTGATGATTTCTCAAGGTATGGATATGTGTACTTAATGAAGTACAAGTCCGAGGCCTTTGAGAAATTCGGAGAGTATAAGAATGAGGTGGAGAACCAGACTGGAAAGAGTATCAAAACTCTTCGATCAGATCGAGGAGGTGAGTACTTAAGTACAGAGTTTACTCAGTTCCTCAAGGACCATGGGATATTATCCCAATGGACACCTCCTTACACACCTCAACTCAATGGTGTCTCTGAAAGGAGAAATCGTACTTTATTAGATATAGTACGGTCCATGATGAGTTTCGCTGACCTACCCATCTCATTCTGGGGATATGCTCTAGAAACCGCAGCTTACCTTCTGAACAGAGTTCCAACTAAGTCGGTAGTGTCTACACCATATGAGATATGGAAAGGGAAGAAGCCTGATCTTAAGGTTGTTAAGATTTGGGGCTGCCCAGCCCACGTTAAAAGACACAACCCCGATAAGTTAGAATCAAGGATAGAGCGATGCAAATTTATGGGATACCCCAAGGAAACTTGTGGGTATTACTTCTATCATCTCGAGGACCAAAAGGTCTTTGTAGCTAAGAGAGCAGTGTTCCTTGAGAAGGAACACATTCTTGGCGGAGACAGTGGGAGAATGATAGAGTTGAGCGAAGTTAGAGAACCAAGCTCAAGCACCACTCTACAGCCCGAGTCTGTTCAGGTACCTAATACACAAGTTTCAACTTTACGCAAGTCTGATAGAGTATCTCATCCTCCTGAGAGATATGTGGGACATATTAGAGGAGAGGATGCTGAGGATATTGATCCTCAGACCTACGAGGAGGCTATTATGAGTATAGACTCCGGGAAGCGGCAAGAAGCCATGAATTCTGAGATGGATTCTATGTACTCCAATAAGGTTTGGAACCTAGTTGATGCGCCCGAAGGTATTGTACCCATCGGTTGCAAATGGATCTTTAAGAAAAAGATCGGAGTAGATGGAAAGGTAGAGTCCTATAAAGCAAGACTAGTGGCTAAAGGGTATCGTCAAAGGCAAGGTGTTGACTACGACAAAACCTTCTCACCCATAGCAATGCTAAAATCCATCAGAATTCTATTGGCTATTGCAGCACACTATGATTATGAGATCTGGCAGATGGATGTAAAAACCGCATTCCTCAATGGGAACCTCGAGGAGGAGGTGTATATGATGCAACCTGAGGGATTCGTGTCCAAGAACTGCCCAGATAAAGTGTGTAGGTTGCTTAAATCCATTTATGGACTAAAGCAAGCTTCCCGAAGTTGGAACATAAGATTTGATGAGTCAATCAGATCTTATGACTTCGTTAAGAACGAAGATGAGCCTTGTGTGTACAGGAAGGTAAGTGGGAGCGCTATCACCTTTTTGGTGTTATATGTGGATGACATCCTCATCATTGGGAATGACGTAGGAATGCTATCCACTGTAAAGACTTGGTTATCTAGACACTTCTCCATTAAGGACTTAGGGGAAGCATCCTATATCTTGGGGATTAGAATCTATAGAGATAGATCTAAGAGGATGCTTGGCTTGTCCCAGTCTAGGTACATAGAAACCATTGTCAAAAGTTTTGGCATGGAAAATTCCAAGAAAGGGCGAACATGAATATCATACCTTATGCCTCAGCAATAGGGTCTATCATGTATGCCATGCTATGTACTAGGCCTGATATAGCGCATGCTCTGAGTGTCACGAGCAGGTATCAGGCGGATCCAGTCTTGGAGCACTGGAAAGCAGTAAAGTGTATCCTTAAGTACTTGAGAAGGACTAAGGATCTTTTACTAATATATGGAGGTAATAGCCTTAAGGTTGAAGGCTACACTGACTCAAGTTTTCAGTCTGATGTCGATGATAGCAAGTCGAATTCAGGGTATGTGTACACCTTGAATGGAAGAGCAATGTGCTGGAAGAGTTCCAAACAAAATACCACTACTGACTCGACCACAGAGGCAGAGTACATTGTTGTATTAGATGCAGCAAAGGAGGGAGTCTGGGTGAAGAAGTTCATCACAGATTTGGGAGTCGATACAGATAGCGACAAGTCGACTTCCTTATATTGCGACAACTATGGGGTGATTACTCAAATAAGGGAACCCGGGTCTCATCAGAAGTGTTCTGAGGAGGTTCCAGCTTATAAGAGAGATCGTAACCTGAGGAGATGTAGCAGTGGAAAGAGTTCCATCCGAAGATAACATTGCAGATCCACTGACAAAGCCGTTGTCTCATTTTGTCTTTGAGCGTCACAGGGGTCTGATGGGGATCAGACACATAGGTGATTGGCTTTAGGTCAAGTGGGAGATTGCTAGTCATAGGTGCCCAGCAAGCCAATCACGTGAGTGATGGCACGTGTGACTTGATACAGAATCTTTTTGCTTATTATATTTTGGCGTATATCACTTTATAACTATTGCATAAATGCATATATATATTGTGATGTCCTTGGATTTGTGCAATGGGAATCGGATCGTGATGAGATCAAGATAATGAGATCGATTCACCTTTAAACACATATCCTAAATAATCCCGGTCATAGGTTACTCGAGAGGGACATCGTGATAACCGGATAGACTGGTGTGCTGTATACCCGTCCATATGATGGATGCAGCTGGTCTCATAGCTGCTCGTGTAGGGACACTAGGGATACAGTACAGGTGCTAATTGGAGAATGAGTTCACTGATTGATCCGCTTACGGAATGCTGGATGGTTGATGATGCCTTATTGTCAGACAGCGATTCCGTAGTCCTAGTGGTGTATCTGGTCCTTAGACTTGAGACACCAAGGATGTCCTGTATGAGTGCTCCACTCTTTGATACCAGACTTATAGGTTTGGCTGTCCTCAGATCTAGTACAGCTGGTCATTGGGAGTGGTAGTCGACCTTACGAGGGTTATTGAGTGTCAATAGAGGATCATCCACTCTCGGCGTCATGAGAGGAATATCCTATGTGTTCTTGCTCAGAAAAATCCCTGGCCAGGGTCATTCGGGTTGAGAGAGAAAGAGTTCTCCGGGAGAATCCGATTAGAGCGAGACTCGAGTAGAAACCGTATGGGTCTGACAGCACCATGCTCGATATACGGTCTCTGGGATATTAGATGGATGAGGGACTATAGGTACATGGTAACTGAGGACAGACAGGTCCAATGGATTGGATTCCCCTGTATCGTCTGGGGACTACGGCGTAGTGGCCTAGTACGTCCGTAGTCGATGAGTCGAGTGAATTATTACAGAGATAATAATTCACTGAGTTAGAAGGAGTTCTGACAGGTATGACTCACGGCCAGCTCGATATTGGGCCTAGAGGGTCACACACATATGGTAGGCATTGCGATGAGTAGAGGTTCGGATATGAGATATCCGACGGAGCCCTTGTCTTATTGGATGCAGATCCAATACCCACTTGGGAAGGACCCATTAGGGTTTGACACGGGATCTCTATAAATATGAGGGATTCACAGCCTCATAGGCTAGAGTCTTTGTTTGCTTTTCCTATTCTCCTCTCCCTCTCCACCTCAGAGTAGGCCTGGAGTTTTGAGGAGTGTCGTCGCAACCCTGCTGTGTGGATCACCGCTAGAGAGGAGGACGCTTGACCTCCTTCACCCTCTCCTAAGGATCTGCAAGGAAACAGGGATATACGATCTCCCTAGGTAACACAATCTCTATACGCAGTTTTGTGTTTCGCGGATTTTGCGCACCAA